>NC_061116.1:75877618-76091866 GCF_002878395.1 Capsicum annuum
TATTCCACAATGGTAGCCCACACCACTTGCACTAATAGTTCTACCATATATATCACGTATATTCCAATAGCATGACATGGTAGAACTATATAAGTACAATAGATGCAGAAAGAATATAATTAACAACACATCCATAACTCTCAAAATTTCAAAAGTATAAGAAAGTATCTAGTACAACTCGAATCTAAAGGAAATAAATAAGATGTCTAAATACAAAAGAAACTTTATATCTGAAATGAAAATAAAGACATAGTTTATAATAAAGGTAGTAGAATACATCCAGACGCCTGAAAGTCAACCACTACCTTAAAAGCACCAAATATCGCCCAAATCAACCAATATGGGGGTGTGCTCAAACTAGGATCTAGACCAAAAGGGTGCAGTAGGAGTGAGTACAATACACTTATACTCAGTAGATATCATAGGCCGACTGATCAAAGTAGATAATAAAACATACAAAATACACATAAAGGGCATGCCACCTGCAATTAAAAAATGTCCCACAAAGCTAGCCCACACCATTTGCAATAACAGTTCTACTATATATATAAATATAAATCATCAATATATTACAACAACACGAAAAGGTTTAACATAAACTTATATCATAATACATACAAGAAGAAGAAGGAAGAACATGTATATATAAGAAATCCAAGTACAAATAAAAAAAGATAGAGAAAATAGGCATATGACAAGTCAATATGGTAATTCAAGCACAAGATAAATACAAAGTGCAATGTATAAGTAATAATGAAGATAATGCATGAGGTTGTCGTACAACCTCCATATACACCTACGGAGGTAAGCCTCTTGATGTGGGAACCACGAAGGTTTTGTCAACCCATAGATAATTTAGATATATATACATATATATATATGAATTAACTACCCAATTCAATTTGAAGAGTTAAGCCATAATCTACATCGAAGGTCAAAAGTGGTCTGCTACGCTTCAACTCACGATATTACTTCTCACAAATGATCTCAAAATCAACCAAAACCAAGAAATATAGAGTCTATACACCAAAACAAACCCAACGATACCCATATTACCTACTTTTAGTTTGTGGTCAAAATAGACCCCCAAAATGGGTTTTAAAAAAAAAAGGAAAATCGTAACTTTATTTAAAAAATATGTTCTCCATACTTTTAAGAATAAACAGCTGAAAACCCAAGTTAAAATGAGTTTCAAATCAAACAAACACCATTATTAAACTTTACTGGGTAAAACCTTTGAATCCGCTTATAAATCAAGAATCAAAGTTATTTTGAATCCTTTTAATGATATAACTAAATCAAGAATCAAAGGATAACTTACTTGAATATATAACTAACATCATAGTCCATAATACATTTATAGAAGCATTCCATCAGAACATATGATAGGCATAACTTATACATACATTGGGATTTCATGATATCATACTAGTTGGGCGTTGTTCCTTCATCTAGGAATTTAATAAATCATATGGTAGGCATAGTACATGTGGGCAACATTATACAATAAGTAATCACCATGATTCATCTCTAATACCATCTTCCTAGGGTTTATTCATAGATTCACATAAATATATATCTAAAGAAATAAATTCCACATAAAATTGATCACCCACCATGGAATTCCTATAAATATCTATAAACATAAACTTACAAAAGAGATTTTTGGGCTTCATGGACAAAAGATGTCCATGAATAAAGACTACGCATACCTTAGTTTATGGTTTCATGATGATTAATGGTGAAACTTTCTTTAAATCTGATCTTCTATGAAAACCTAACTTGTTCTTGGGAAAAACTTGAGAGAAGAGAGTGTACTTTGGATGAAAAGTGGCTGAATTACGTGTTAAAGGGCTTAAATAGGGTTGGAAAATTGACCTTTTTAAACCTGGACGTGTCTTGTAATTTCAGTAAAATTTCATGAATTGAACACCAGGAATGATACGGCTCTATCGTACCATGTCACTGTATTTTGACAATTGGGAAACTGAGGGATGGTGCGATGAGGAGCCATAGCGTTGCCCTTTTTTTATGACCTTGAACTTTGGCGCGACACGGAGAAAATCACGCTAAGACACTAGAAAAGGATCAATCTAAATTTGGGCCCTGGTGTAATGCACCATAATTGCAGACCCCTACTAGAATTTACCAAATGCCATTTCCTCTAGTCGCGCGGTTTGCCACTGACTAATATGGCATTATTTTATGATAGGCACTTGAAATAGTCATAACTTCTTATCTGGTTATTGGATTTAAGAAAATCATATATCGATGGAACGCTTATTGAATTTTTCATATGGGAAAAGTAAAATCATGAAAATTCCTCATGTAATAATCATCATTCAATTTGAAGCTAATACTAGACATTCTTGAGATGAAATTTGCTAGGTAAATTACAGGGTATTACAGTCATAATGACCATATATTATACTTATGAGGTATATGTTAATACCCAAAGTTACACTTTTATAAATGAATCATGGAAAAAAAGGGTATATTAAAATCCCCAACTCCTATGGTATCTCCAGTTCGCGCAGCTACATGCATCATGGCCCATCCAGGGGGTGACACTGGACCCCCATATAGCCCATAGGTGGATTATGATGGTTAGTCTACGCATACCCAGGTTAATGGCTCTAAAGTCATACTAAACCCATTTCTCTTTCCCAGCTTGGTTATCTATATATATGTATAGTTATGAATACATATGGTTGGTTTACATAGTTTTAAAAGGTTTATAATATTTTATCCTTATCTTGAATTCATACTAGCATTCACCCATTAACCCGACTTTGGATGGTTGTATCCCCATACAATGTAGAAATCGGCTATACTTCTCCTGTTCATTGATCGAATTCGAGGGTTGCCGATGTTGGATTGATGTGGTGTGCTTCCATAGTTCAGAAGGCATCTATTTCATGTCACAGATTTCTATACATGATTCTTTTCTTTCTATATACTAGATTTTGTATATATTTGAGGGCATGTCTCGACTAGATACCTTTTAGTTTAGTTTAGAGGCTTTATATCGACAACAGTGTATGGTTATGATACATATATTACATTGGGTTTTAATTTTTTGTTTAGTTGGTTGTTTATTGGATTGATTGACTTGGGTGGGTTGGTCTCGGAGATTGACTTACCCTAAAATAATCACATCATTAAATATGTTATCTTGTTATATGTTCAGAATATATATAACATAGGGTATATGTTGGTTGGTTAAGTTGGGTATTGAGGGTGCTCTAGTCCTAATTGGACTTGAGATTCCCATTACGATAAGGTCCCAATTTTAGTTATATTATATTGGTATCAAAGATTAGGTTTTGGTATCATAAGGTGTCCGTAAAGCTGTTTAAAGTGGAGTCTTTCTTATGGGTATGTTTTGCACCAAACTTATACTAAGAAGGCTTGAGACATTTAGGAATATTTCACTTTCGTATTGTTATAATTTTGGGCTATAGAGTCTATAGGATAAGGAACATTATTTAAGTAAAAGGGGGTAAAATTGGGGTTTAAAATCAATCCCTAAGGTTTTGAAATTTTGATAAATTAATCAACAAATTCAAAAAGAGAAAGGTGAATTCTAACCTTAAATCTATAAGAGAATCAAGAGATAGATGTTAATCTTGCTTCCTAAGCACCCACAAGGTCCACTTTTAAGATTTCATACTATTTTAGGATTTTGGCTATCAAGAATGAGTAAGAAATGACCAATTTCCAAACTAAGAGGTCTATTTATACCCATACAAGGTTCTCCGATGCTGCAATCGCACAACTAGGTATGTGATTGCACTACCTGGCTACAAAAGCAGATATGGCGATTCCATAAGCATTGGTGTGATCACACTATCTTATGTTATGATAGATGACATCTGAAACCTGGTGAGTTTCTAAGTTTCTGATAAGTACTCAGGATTCCATTGGAATTTGTTACACGTAAATGAAAAATGTAAGCAAACTAAGTTCGAGGACTAGAAGAGACCATGATAGTGACAGTCTGAATTGGCCTTGCTCAAATGATATAAAATTGAGATATCATAGTCCTTGATCAGTTCCATCTATATTCTATGCCTCAATTTAGGTCTCTTTGGATGAACACATGTTTCAATGTATGATGGTCAATAAATACTTCACATTTCACTCCATAGAGATAGTGCCTGCTAATTTTCAAGTCAATGACCACAACCTCCAACTCCAACTCATGGGTGAGATATTTTTTCTCATTAAGTTTTAATTTACTCAAAGCATAAGTAGTCACATTCCGACCTTGAATAAAAATAGCACTTAAACCCAATTATGAAGCTTTATAAAATATAATAAAATCTTTACTTTCCACATGCAAATTGAGAATTGGAAGTAATAAAGTTTTAAGAGTTTGAAAGCCCTTTTCTCATTTTTTATCCCATATAAATAGAATTTCCTTCTGAGTTAAATGAGTTGTATATGAATCATTATCAACAAACTCCTTTACAAAATATCGATAGTAATTGGCCAATCCCACAAAACTTTGAATCTTGATAGCATATGTCATTCTAGCCTAATTATTAATGGCTTCAACTATATGTGGGATCTACAATAAATCATTTCTTAGATTCCATTTTCCATAAGAAGGACACTGAAGACATCCAAAACTCAGAGTTGGATATTTACAATAATGTTTCTTCTTTTAAGCAACCCCAATACTGTATGCAAATGAGGTTTATGCTCTTCTTCACTGTTTGAGTAAACTAGGATGTCATTAATGAAAAAAATGACAAAAAAAATATAGGAATGACTTAAAACCCCATCATCAAACTCATAAAAAATAGGGGCATTGGTCAAATTAAAAGACATAACTAGAAATTCGTAGTTCCCATAATGAGTTCGAAAAGTAGTATTTGGGATGTCCTCCGTCCTAATCTTGAGCTGATGATAACTTAACCTCAGATTAATTTTGGAGAATAATGTCACTATCTGCAACTAGTCGAATAGATAATCTATTCTATCCAAAGGATACTTAATGAGAATAATCACTTTCTTCAGCTGGCGGTAGTCTATGTGTATCCGTTTGCTACCATCCTTCTTTTTCACAAAAAAAATAGGATCACCCCAAGGAGAAACAATTGGGCACATAAACACCTTGTCTAACAGTTCATTGATAATGCTCAAACTATACCTCTCAATGAGAATGTACGTAATCGTTGTCAATATAAAACCCAACTAGATTGGGGTCGAATCCCACAGGGAATATAGTATGAACTTAAGTCGTTTGCAATTTAATCAACTGATAGTTGATGTTTCCTGAAATGGGGGTTTTTTAGTTGAATAAGTAATTTTTAATCACTTTAATCAGTGTTCGCAATCAAGAGTTTATGAAAAACCAGAATTATGCTCACTAGGGATTTGGGTACTTGACAGATGCTACTAATGGTTCAAGATTCTCACGGTAGGTAGGACAACAAGTTATCTTTATTGAAGTTATGCTTAAATTTCTCTCGACCTACTTAAGCATTTAATTACCTAATCCTCTCGGACTTAGGGAATTTATATTCACTGTCCAGATTTTACCTCAGGTTAACCAACCTTGTTACAACACTGATTATTAAATGGAAGTTTAGTATTTCTAACTCCATGTTGATAATTCACTTCCAACTATATTTGATTTCTTTCTCAAGCAAATCAAAGTAGGTGTTATCTATCATTTGCAACCAACAGACAGTAATTAAAACATCAGAATTATCAAGGAGTCCTACCACCTTTTGAATCTTAAACACTCATCACCTTATCAAGACCTACCCCTAGATCCCATAATTCTGGTTCAAGGAATTTAGCTTCTCATGATGTAATAATCGAAGCAACTAGATTAATTCATGTTTTGAAAGATAAACTTACCACAAGATGAATAATAACTAGTGAATCTCAGATTAGATCACAACAGAAAATCCCAAAATAATGATTAAATTCTCTTTAAAATAATTGGTTTTTTAAGCCAAGAAGTTAGAGAGAGAAAATATCAAAGTATCGTATCTCAAAACTCAAGGTTCAGAACCCTTAAGCATAACAATCAAGACTAGCATGAGAAGGAGACAACTAACTCATTTCTAAGTTAATTATTCAGTTTTTGTATTTCCACTTATTTTCACCATTTAGAGTTTTAACATAGCCTTACCAAGTCATTTATGACTTCCTGGGACTGGTGATTTAGTTACTGAGCAGTTTGTTTGTTTTTAGAGTCAATTCCCTATTTTGTAGTCTTCGTAGGTTTAAATTAGCTACCGGGCAAAAACTTCTGTCAAAAATCTTGTATGCTAAATCTTACTATTTCAATATCTTTATTATGTTGTTTTAGGTTATTTGAACCCTTGGTTTAGGTCTTGAGGCATCAGGAATATTTTGATCAATTGGTCAAAAGTTAAGAGAAATGACAAGTGGGTGTTGGACCCATTTTTTGTCTAAATGACCTTAGATGAAAATTTCAACTGCGACATTGAGTTTGGAATGTTGAATTTGATAGGTAGCCTATTACATTAGTATATACAGGATTTTGGATAAATTCTAAGGGGTTGTCTTAGACTTGGAAAATTCCAAGTTTTAGCGGGTGCTGGTGCATCGCAACCACTATGCCTTTGATCACATTTGCAGTCTTCCAACCATCAGCAAGTATTATGTATGCAACATATTTGTCACGTAAGAAACTCCCTTTATAGTAGAGAAAATATCGCATAAGTGATACTATTTTTTCATAAGCAATATCTACACTGATATCCAAATATCGCATAAGCGATATTTGTTCTAGGGTCAAGTATCACGTAAGAGACCCAAGTTCTCTAAGCCATACCCGTGTACTTGGAAAGGGTATAAATACCACATTTATCCCATTTTTACCATTTCTCATCCATTCACTAAAATCTTAAACCATAAAAAGTGGGAAAGCTTGGGGATAACATTGTGAGTTATTTTGGAGGTTGAATAAGGATTATTTATGCAATTCTCCTTCAAATTTGTTGTAAGATTTCATTATTTTTATGGTTAGTTTCTCCATTCTTATCTAAAATATCTAAAATCTTTTTGACTTGATTTTAGCCCCATTGTAGCTCAAAATTCACCTATTTTAAGGGTAAATATTCCTTGAATAGAGGGATATTGTGTTGTTTTCAGAAATATGCATTCCGTTAATAGGCCCATATAAAATTCTTTCATAATTTTGGAACCAAACAAAAATAGTGATGTATGGATATAAATATTCTTGTTTTGATGAGTAAATTATGATTTTGATAGCGTGGCGCCTTGCGGAAGATTACTGGAAGGGAAAATTTGTGATTTAACATATTTTTTAGGCTTTCTTTAGCGCTCAAGTAGGCTAGGTTTACATTCTTCATAGATTAATCTATTCCATAGAATGATTTTGATATTATGCAAGAATATGGGGTGGTATTTAAGTGTTGGAAGTATGAATGAGAGTATTTGGTTTAATTGGGTCGCTAGGCTATCTTAAAATCGTAGAGTTGGGATAGTTAGCGTAGTTATTCATGGCTTAGGTGGATTTTGCTCTGTGGTATATGTTTAGAATGGAAATTCCTTAATTACTCAAGGTCGTTTAAATTTCCCTAGCTATTCATGTTAGAGTAGAATTGTCCTTAATTGCTTAAGTTAAGGGAATTGTCTTAGTTGATAATGTTCTAGGTAGAATTACCTTAGTTATTCATGTTTGGGAAGGATTTATATCTTAGGTATAATTATGTATTACTTGACATCTACGAATGAACTTAGGTACCTTAACCTAGTTCAGGGTAGAAGTTGCCTAAGGGGATTTTTTGGGATTAAAAATGGGGCCCCTTCGGCCCATCTTAGGCCAAGATTTGGGATAACCTTGCAGACTCATTTACATATGATATACTCTTATTAATGGTAGTTTTGGCACTTAATGAGGTTTAATATAATTATTGAGTATGTTAGTTAGATATGGAAGGATTTATGTTAATTCTGAGAATCGCTAATCATATTGGTCATATATATCATTAAGGATATAATTTAAAGTATGATTTATAACATATACATGTCTTTATTGTTATGTATTCTAAATATGGTTAATAACATGACCCATTTATATGCTTAATGCTATAGATATCGGTATGACTAAAGTTTAATGGCTTATAAGGATGATATGCCTTATGTATATGTATAATATGGGCTATGGATATGATATGGCTTATATAGATGATATGAATTACGTTTTTGTGTGTGTGTATATATATATGCATATGTATGTGTATATATATATGTATGTATAGCCAAAACCATCGACAGACACCTAAACTTGGCACGATCTTTCACTTTGGCACCTAAAGTAAACGATGTTCATTTTAAACACCTAAACCAGCTATTAACTATGTAATTTTGACACTTTTTTTTACAATCAACAGATACTATAAAGTATGTCTAATACACATGTTGCTAACATGGAATACGACCAATTAAAAAAATATATGGCTTTCTTGGGTAAATAATTTTAAATAAACTATAGTTAAAAAAATCAATTTTTAAATAATTAATTTAAGTTTTTTAAAAAAATTTAATAAATGAATTCCCCCCACCCCCATCCCCATCCCATCATTATCTTCTCCAAGTACCCCCACCTAAATTGGCTGCAAATGCCCCCTCCCCCCAATCCCCTCACCCTAATATTATCATGTCCAAATATTCCATCCTCCAAATTATTGCTATAGCAATGACCCCTACCCAAAATTATTTTCTCCAAACAACAATGAAAATGGTTATTTGCCTCACTGATGCCCTCTTCCCTCTCCAATTTTGTTTTCTTTTATTTCGATTAATTTAATCAAAGAAAAAAAAGTTGGAAATGCTCTAAACTCCAGCGAAGCAGTGGTGGCCGAAATTTATAAAACTCATCAAGTTAAAGAATTTCTAAAACAACTACGATGCAAAAAAAAATTTTTCTTAAAAAATTTCAAGAACTCATTAAGAAATTTAATTAATTTCTTGAAGTTATAACTTCTCATTAGTTGAAGAATATAAAATGGGAATTTGCAGATTTGGCCGGAGCTAAAATTTTTATGAGAGATCTAAGAAAATGGTAATACCAGCGGATTTATATAAATGAGGTTAATAAATTATACCATAAATGGTGATAATGTTTTCAATAGTTTTATGGTGTGGAGAGAGCCAAAAATGGTGATGAAAAAGAAGGGCCAAAAAAATAAAAAATAAACATATTTCTTAAATTATTTTTGGATAAATAAGAAGCTTCACGCACTGAACTTGACTGTAAAAGTGTCAAAATAACACTGTTGGTGACTACTTTAGGTGTCTAAAATGAACACTGTCAATTTCAGGTGCCAAAGTGAAAGATCATACCAAGTTAAGGTGTCTGTCGATGGGTTTACCTATATATAGTATGACTTAGTGGTCTGATATGGCTTATATAGATGATATCGCTTATGTACATATATAATATAACTTATGGGTACAATATGTATTATATAGATGAGATGGCTTATGTACATATACAATAAGGCTTATAGGTATGATATGGCTTATATAGATGATCTCACTTATGTACAAATATAATATGGTTTATGTGTATGACATGGCTTATATAGATGCTATAGCTTATATATATGTATATAATATGGCTTATGGGTATGATATTGCTTATATAGATAATATGGCTTATGTACATGTATAATATGGCTTATGGATATGATATGGCTCATAGATATGATGTGACTTATAGATAGGATTAACTTCTTATAGATATGATGGGTGGCCTATATATATGAATTCCGGATATGCTTAATAGTATTACTTATGAATATTACCAATGATATAGACTTCGAATAGAGCAAATAATATGGCTTATAGATGTGATTATAGATGAGAATTGCCATTATGATTCTTGGTCTGTTGTATAAATATGAGTCTCGATTTAGGTCTGACAATTGTTGATGATTTTGATGATATGAGTTACGATTCAAATCCAGCAAAATTGATGATAAAAATGATGATGCTATTGAGTTTCTATTTTAGTGCAGCATTGAGGATTGTTTATGATGTGATACATGATGGATGGATTCTTGGTTATGGCATGATAGTTGGTAAATTATGATTATTCAATTATTAGTTTCCTTTATTGTGCCCTAGAAACTTATGGGGCCTGTGTTGAGTTAATTACTCAATCTTGTAGTAGATGGTATTATATTTATGTTATCATTCTTACGTGCATTTATTTATCTATGTACAATAGTGTCAAAGCTTATTTCTAGGTTTTACCCTTTTTATCTTGACTTAGCTTATGTTATCTTGTATTTTATCATATATATATATATATATATATATATATATATATATATATATATATGATAAATTAGCTTAGTTGGTTGATGATGTCTACTAAGTACCCTAGTTGAATATTGCTATTTTAAGAATGATTATGCTTTTAAGCATCCTATGATATGTTTATAGACAACTTTGAATAAAGCTTTGATCTTTTGATCTTTAGCTAAGACATGGAATTCACTTTACAACTTAAATCAGTTTTGAATAAACACATGCATAATTAGATTTTAGTATGAAACATTATGACTTTTAAAAGTGAATTTCCTATAGAATAAGCGTACAGATTAAAGGGAGTAGTATTTAGCACCAAGTGGGAAGTGTGGGGTTAGTGCATCGTACTTTTCTAGAACTACAAGCCAATATAGGTAGAGATTCAATATTTCCATTTCTATATGGATAACAGTTAAGGATGTGATCACTTAGCTCAGGTTATACTCCTTGGAAAGAGTATGACACCTCTCCCTAATGTGAGGTTTTCCCCTTAGGGGAACAAGATATTGGACACTATGATAGCTGACATAGTGTATGTCGGTTAGAAGAACCTCCCTACTAATAAAAATAATAGAACAGTTTTTAAATAATTCCCTAATAGAAAAGCTTTTACTAGAATTTCCTACAATTTAATAGAAAAAAATTACAAATAACAATTCAGTTTTTAGACTTGAAATGTGATGGCTCACCAATTTTATACAGTATGTTTTATTATATATGATCTATGATTTTCAACTTTCAATTATTTCAGCCATATGAGTTCTTACATACAACATGCATATTCTATGAATTTTGATAACATTGGGATATCACTTTTTACTTATGCATTCACCCCCACATGATTAGTACATCTTCAAAGTACTAATCCAGATATATTTATAAGTGCTACATTATTTAATAATGTAGGTTTAGGTGCTCAGTCTTAGTAGTATGAGTGATTTTAGGCATCTCTGTCTACACTCCGACAGCTGGTGAGTCCTCATAGTTCGAGGGCCTATTTATCCAGATTTCCATCTTTCATACTATTTAATTAGTTGCTTTCAGTTTAGTCCAAGTCAATTGGGGGTTTGTCCCAATGGATCTCTAGTTTCTTAGTAGTAGAGGCTTGTCAAACTACTAGCTATTATTCAGGCTTTCAGTAGTAGTTGTTCAAATAGTATATTTACATCATTTTAGAACAGTTTTGAATATAATCCAACATTGTTACTTGATTAGTTTACCTTGAAATGAGTTCCCGATCTAGGAGAAGGCTTACAAGGTTAGCTTGAGGCTACTTGTAGTCTTAAGCATCGTGTGAGTTCTCAGGACCCATTCCTGGGGTGTTACAAACTTAGTATCAGAGACTAAGGTTTAGAGAGTCCTAGCGAGTCAGCCAAGTTGCGTTACATAGAGTCTTGATCATAGGTGTGAAATGTGCCACATTTATCTCTTTTAGAAAATTATCTCTTTTCTTTCATAATCCAGCGTTCTTACAACTATCTCTATCTACTTTTAACTTGTGCTCTTTCATGATAGAATATGCCTTCTCGCATAGCTAATACGTATAGAAATAATAACTACCCACCCCATTCTGTTGATTCTTTGAATAAGAATATGTCTCATGCCGAATTTTAGGCTGCCTTTCAGGCATTGGCCCAATCTGTGACTCCTAATGTTCAGGCCAACCATTAGGCTGCAATCTCACATCAGTAAAATAGTGATTTAGCTGCATCCAGACTTCGTGACTTTATGAGAATAAATCTTCCTGATTTCTTTGGGTCAAAGGTAGGTGAGGACCCATAATTATATCTTGATAAGGCAAAAAAGATCACCCAAGTTATGCATGTTGTTGAAGTAGAGAGTGTGGAATTGGCTTCTTATAGGCTAAAAGATGATGCTTATGATTGGGTTGTTATGTAGAAAAAAAATAAGAGTGAGAATACAGCTCCCATGAGTTGGCAAGTGTTTTCAAATGCATTTCTAAAGAGGTTCTTTCCGCATGAGTTACGAGAAGAAAAGATTGAGGAGTTCATGAACCTGATGTAGGGCTCAATGACAATGAAGGAGTACTGTCTTAAATTCAACCAATTGACCAAGTATGCTCCTAATTTGATGGATGACACTAGATCTAGTATGAGTAAGTTTATTATCGGAGTGTCTAGATTAGTAGTCAAAGAGTGTAGGACTGTCATACTTATTGGAGATATGGATCTTGCTATATTGATGACTCATGCATAATAGATTGAGTCAAAAAATTTGAAGAAAAGAGATAGAGGAAATAAGAAGTCTAGAACTGGGAAGTATGAGTATGGTTAATCAAGATTTGCAAAAGTAAATCATTTGTAGTTTTAGAGTCATCCGTCTTTGCCAACGCCATCTTCAGCTAGTGCCCCGCACCCAAAACCTAGTAGGAATAGTAGGGAAGGACTTTAATATCTAGATCTCAAAATAGTATGGGTGGATGGCCTAGCTATCCTGCATGTGCTAGATGTGGTAAGAATCATCCTTGTAAGTGCTTGGTAGGATAGAAAGGTTGTGTTGGATATGGTCAGTTGGGTCATGGTATTAAGAAATGCATGTATGCTAAGAAAAGAAGTTGTTATGCTCATATCTAGACTTAGGATACTAGTGTACCATCTTTTGTAGCTCACTCGACCCCTCTTCAGGGCACATCATCCAGTACCTATGGTGGTCAGTGCCAGAATGAGTTCTATGCTTTATCATCCTACCAGGAGAAGAAGAGCTTCCCAGATATTTTTACTAGTATGTTTCGTGTCTTTCATTTTAATGTTTATGTGATATTAGACCCAAGGTCAAATTTCTCTTATGTGACTTGTTAGTTCTGGTAAATTTTATGATAGATCCTAAAAAGTTTTCTAAGCCCTTCTCCATGCCCACATGAGTAGTTGAGTCAATTGTTGCCAAACAGATCTATAAAATGTTTCCCATTTCAGTCCTTCATAAGATCATGTTAGTAGATTTGATAGAATTAGACATGGTTGACTTTGACCTTATTCTTGGTATGGATAAGCTCCATTCCTGTTATACATCTATAGATTATCACACTCGAGTGGTAAAGTTTCAGTTTCCTGATGAGCCAATCTTAGAGTGGGAAGGTAATTTAGTATGTCCTAAGAGTCATTTCATATCTTATATTAAAGCTATAAAGTTGATATCAAAAGGGTGTATCTTTCATCTATTTTGATTCAAGGACGCTAAGTCTATGGCTCCAACTGTTCATTCAGTCTGGGTAGTAAATGAGTTTCCAGAAGTTTTTCTTGTAAAGTTGTCAGGGATACCTCCCAAAAAGGAAATAAAATTCAGAATTGATCTTCTTCTTAATACTCATCTCATTCCTCCATATCATATGGCTCCTGTCGAACTTAAAGTGTTGAATGATTAACTCAAAGACCTCTTAGATAAGGGTTTTATAAGGCCCACCATTTCTCTATAGGGCGCTCCCATCCTATTCGTGCATAAAAAAATGGTTCTCTGCGAATGTACATTAACTATCATTAGCTAAATAAAGTCAGAATTAAAAATATATATCCTCTCCCTAGAATTGATGACTTCTTTGATTAACTCCAAGGTGCACGTTATTTTTCCAATATAGACCTTAGATCGGGCTATCATCAGCTTAGAGTAAGGGAATGTGATATCTCAAAGATAGCTTTTAGAACCTATTATGGTTATTTGGAATTCCTAGTCATGTATTTTGGGATAACAAATGCCCCAGCAACCTCCATGAATTTGATGAACCATCTTTTAGTACCTAGACATATTTGTCATAGTCTTTATCAATGATATCTTTGTCTATTCTCGTAGTGAGGATGATCATGCAGACCATCTAAGAATTGTCTTTCAAACTCTTAGAGATCACCATTTGTTCGCCAAATTAAACAAGTATGAATTTTGCCTAAAGTCAGTAGCTTTCCTTGATCATATTATTTTCAGTGATAGTATTAGAGTTGATCCCAAAAAGACAAGCCGTGAGAAACTGGACTAGACCCATTTCTCCATCAGACATCAAAAGTTTCTTTGGTTTAGATAGCTAGTATAGATGATTTGTTGAGGAGTTTTCTTCTATTGCATCTCCCATGACTAGATTGACTAAGAATAAAGTTAAGTTTCAATGGTCAGATTCTTATTAGAAGAGTTTTCAGGAGTTGAAGACTCCACTCACTTCAATACTAGTCCTAGTATTACCTGATAGTACAGATGGGTTTGTTGTCTATTATAATGCCTCTAGAGTTTGTTTAGGCTATTTTTTTTATGCAAAGAGGTAAGGTCATAGCCTATGCCTCTAGCAGCTTAAGCCTCATGAAAAGAACTATCCTACTCATGATCTTCAGTTAGCTACTATTGTGTTTGCTTTGAAAATATAGAGGCACTATCTTTATGGGGTACATGTTGATGTGTTTACAGACCACAAAAGTTTGCAGTATGTGTTTACCCAGAGAGAGTTGAATCTCTCCATCAGAGAAGGTGGTTAGAATTGTTAAAAGATTATGACATGAGAGTTTGGTATCATCCTCAAAAGTCCAATGTTATGACAGATGCCCTTAGTAGACTGTCTACGGGTAGTGTTTCTCATATAGAGTGTGATAAGAATGCATTAGTTTGGGAAGTTCATCGATTAGCTAGATTGGGTGTTCGCTTAGTTGATTCCATTTAGGGTAGTCTTTAGGTGCAGAGTAGTGCAGAATCTTCCTTAGTTTTTGAAGTGAAGGAGAAACAAGATCAAGATCTCATCCTAGTTAAGCTGAATGAGTCAGTTTGAGATCAGAAGGTGGATGTTCTCTCCTAAGGGGGAGATGGTATGCTGAGATGCCAGAGTAGACTGTGTGTGTCCTGCCTTGATAATTTGAGATAGCAGATTATGGATGAAGTACATGGTGGGGGTTACTCTATTCACGTGGTTCTACTAAGATGTACCAATATTTGTAGGAAATCTATTGGTGTAGTGGTATGAAGAAAGATATTGTAGAGTTCGTAGCTAAGTATTCAGTTTGTCAATAGGTTAAGGTAGAGCACCAAAGGCCTGGTGGTACTTTGTAAGATTTTGGTATTCCCACTTAGAAGTGGGAAGAGGTGAACTTGGATTTTGTGATAGGGTTACTTCGTTCATGTCGCCAACATGATTCGATTTGGGTTATTGTAGACAGGTTGACCAAATCAACCCATTTTCTGCTAATTCATATGTCCTACTCAGATAAAGATTATGATAAGTTGTATATTAAAGAGTTGCTAAGATTGCATAGAGTTCCTTCATCTATCATTTTAGATAGGGGTACTCAGTTTACCTCTCACTTTTGGAAAGCCTTTTAGAAGGGTATTGGTACCCAAGTTTACCTTATTTCAGCTTTTCACCCTCAGACAGATGGTCAGGCAGAGAGGACCATTCAGGCTCTAGAAGATATATTGAGGGAATGTGTGCTTAACTTCAAGAGTAGTTGGGATGAGCATTTTCCATTGATTGAGTTTGCCTATAATAACAGTTATCAAGCTAGTATTCAGATGGCCCCATTTAAGAATCTCTATAGGAGGAGATGCAGATCACCTATTGGTTGGTTCAAAGTGGGCGAGGTCGTATTGATAAGGCCAAATTTCATGTTAAAAGCTATGGAGAAAGTCCAGTTGATTTGAGAGAGGTTGAAAATAGCTCAAAATCATCAGAAATCATATGCAGATGTGAGAAGAAGAGATTTGGAGTATGAAGTTGGTGATTTAGTTTATTTGAAAGTCTCACCGATGAAAGGGGTAAAGAGACTTCGCAAAAAGGGAAAGATTAGTCCCTGCTAAGTTGGTCCCTATAGGATATTGAGCCGTGTTGGGAAGATGGCATATGAGCTTGAGCATCCTACAATTTTGTCCTCTGATCATCCTATGTTCTATGTGTACTTGTTGAAGAAGTGGATTGGTGATCCAACGGTTGTAGTACCCTTAGAAAGCACAGATATTCATGATAACCTCGCTTATGAAGATATTGCAATTGAGATCCTAGATCTTCAAATTCGTAGACTAAGGAACAAAGAAGTTCCCTTGGTCAAAGTTTTTTGGCGGAATCAATCCGTTGAGGTAGCTACTTGGGAAGTGGAGGCAGATATGCCAATCAAGTACCCTCATCTTTTCATTGCAGATTCAGATTCAGTTCAAGGTAACAAGTTTCCCCAGATCATCTCTTTTTCATTCGAAGTTTCAGGTTTATATAGCCATTCTCTGGATAATTCTTGCACTTACAAATTAGTTTAGTCATGCTTTCAGTTGTGCATGCCAGATATAGCCTCAGTTTTTTAGCATCTTGCCTTCATTAGTCTCATTCGAGGATGAATGTTCCCAAGGGGGAGATATTGTAATACATCAAATATTTCTAGCTTAATTCAGCCCTTAGTACGTACTTGAAGTACGTAGAAGTTGAGAATAAAGCTAAGAGCTGAGGGACTTAGTCATTTTGACTCTCTTTAAACTTTTAGGATTTTTAAGATGACCTTCCGGGCTCCGAGATAATGATTTTAGAGTTAAATTATACTCAGGGGTGAAAATAGCATGTCTCGGGAAAGTTTCAGAATTTTTGGATGAGGTTTGGGAAGTGTTTGGATTTTCGTTCCTACAAGACACTGCGATTACACTACCTCACAGTGGAAATAGTAATATAAGCCTCATCAAATCGCGGTGGAGGTCAATTTAGTAGTTTTCAATTTCCAGAGGGTCATTGCGATTGCACCATGTCGCGGTAAATCCCAAAACAGCAATTGTCACAATCTAGTGAATCGCCATGATTTCAATGCATCATGGTGGATATCGCATTGACCAACTCACCATGTAACGATGAAGCCTAAATCGGTAACCTAGTTATAGATTTATATCCCAAGGGCAGTTTAGTCTTTTGTGCATATCCCAAACCATGAACACAAATGATTAAGTATATTATTGAGAAAAATATGCTCATTATTCATCAAATCCTTCTCAAAGAAAACCCTAGGCTTCAATATTCAACTTCAGGGATCCCCCAAATTCCACTATTCTTTTTCTAAGATAGTTCCAAATTCAAGGTTCCTAATTCAAGTTATTCAGGAAACAATCTTCCAAAGCACCAATAGGAACTCAAAGTTATGTGGGGTTTTGAACAAGGATAAATCTTTCATCCTTGTTCCCAAAACTAGTTTTAATTACAAATACACATGATTTTACATGGATTTCAATTTAGGGTTCATACCCATTCATTGTTAATTGAAGATTTTAAGATTTCAAGTGATTTGGATGTTGAATTGCATTTCTACTTTCTTAAACTCGTGCGTGTGACTATACTTTCTAGATTTTGAGTTGAATTATGAATATTTCCATTACCAAACATAAACTTTATGATTATTTGACATGAAATTGATGCATGGGTTACGAAGCTCAAGTTGAATATTGTTAGTTAAAGAATGATTATGTTTTTAAATATCCTGTGATATGTTTATATATAGCTTTGAATAAAGATTTTATCTTTTGATCTTTAGGTAAGATATGGACCCTACTTTACAGCTTAAATTCAGTTTTGAATGAATAGATGCACAGTTGGCTTTTAGTATAAACACTAGGACTTTTAAAAGTGGATTTCCTACAAAATGAGCATACAAATTAAAGGGAGTAGTATTTAGCACCCAGCGGGAAGTGTGGGTTTAGCCCATCCTACTTTCATAGAACTATAAGCCAATGTAGCTACAAATTCAGTTTTCCCATTTCTATATGCATGACAGTTACAGATATGATCACTTAGCTTAGGTTATACTCCTTGGCAAGAGCATGATACCTCTCCCCAATGTAAGGTTTTCACCTTAGGGGAATAAGATGTTGGACACTATAATAGCTCACATAGTGTAAATCGGTAAGAAGAACCTCCCTACTATTAAAAATAATAGAACAGTTTTTACAAGAATTCCCCAATAGAAAAGCTTTTACTAGAACTTCCTATGGTCTAAAAGAAAAGAAAGATAACAATTTAGTTTTTAGACTTGAAATATGATGGCTCACCAGTTTTATATAGTATGTTTTATTGTTCATGATCTATGATTTTTAGCTTAAGTTTATTCCAGCCACGTGAGTCATTATATACAGCATGTATATTCTATGAATTTTGACAACATTAGGATATAAACTTTACTTATGAATTAACCCCCATATACTCAGTACATCTTTAAAGTACTGATCCATATATATGTCTATGTGCTACATTATTTAATAATGTAGGTTCATGTGCTTAGTTTCAGCAGCATGAGTGATTTTGGGCACCTCTATTTACATCTCGAAAGCTAGTGAGTCCTCGTGGTTCGAGGTCCCATTTATCCAAATTTCTAGCATTCATAGTATTTGATTAGTTGCTTTTAGTTTAATCTGATTCGGTTGGGGGTATGTCCCAAT
Source organism: Capsicum annuum (assembly GCF_002878395.1). Classification (NCBI taxonomy): domain Eukaryota; kingdom Viridiplantae; phylum Streptophyta; class Magnoliopsida; order Solanales; family Solanaceae; genus Capsicum; species Capsicum annuum. The sequence goes on from NC_061116.1 coordinate 75,896,330, forward strand.
GACCCTTAGTTTCTTAGTAGTAGAGGCTTGTCGGACTACTAGCTATTATTTAGACTTTCAGTAGTAGTTGTTCAGATAGTATATTTAGTTTATTTTAGAATAGCTTTGGATATAATCCAACATTGTTACTTAATTAGTTTAGCTTTAAATGAGTTCCAAAACTAGTAGTAGGCTTACAGGGTTAGCTTGAGGCTACTCGTCTCCTAGAGCACCGTGTGACGTCTCGAGACCCATTCCTGGGGCATTATATTTATCTTTGAGACAAATTGTATTTTACTTTAAAATACTTGCAGTTCTTTTATAGTAGCTCTTGTACTGACATTACTGAGTCTTAGGGTGCTTGTTGTTTTTCCTATCTATTTATTACACCTTTATGTCTATATTATTGCTATTAGAAGTTTTAATTGTTAATTACCAGCTATTAGGCTATTTTTCATAAAGTTAGACCATTGCATTTAGCTCCATCTATGATTTTGCTTACCTACTGGCAGAATATAGTAGGTTCCATCAAGACTCGTAAATTAGGTCATGACAAATTAGTATTAGAGCCTAGGTTTTACCGATATTATTAGTACAAAAGCAAGTGTCTAGTAGAGTCCCACGGATTGCAATGATAAAATCTATTTCTAATCTTTTGGAGGCTATAAGACATTCTTAGAAGTTCTTCACTTCTTTCAGTCATTTTGTGCTAAGATTCTGATTTAGTTTCTAAAGAATTCATTTAGTTTCTCCCTTCTGTAGATGGCTAGGAAACCTTCTATTCCAATACATAACACGAATCCCAGGACCAATATTTAGGATCTTGACATTATTCACGGATGACCAATAGGTCACGGATATTCTCAAGATGTGTCCCCAGCTAGGGGCCAGGATAAAGGGCCTTTACCAGACCCTATTCCCTTTTCTAAGATAAAGATTATTTTTCCCCAGCCAGTGAGGGGCCTAGGACTAGCTCAGGATCCACCGAGATATATTTATTCTTCAGTGATTAGGGATGCTTTAGTTTATCTTTTAGGGTTGGTTGATGGTGTGTAGTTTACAGATTAGAATAGTATTGAGGTGGGGCGTAGCCTGTAGCTTGTCTCTCAGAGTTCAGGTCCCTCCTGTGCCATTGGTTGCTCAGGTAGTGGCTTTCTATCCTTCTATATCTGCAAGGAGCAAAAGATATTGGGTAAATTTTTTAGATTGGCTCCTCCTAGGTTTCCTGGTGTACCAGGCGAGGATGTTTATGAGTTTTTGATTGCTTGTGAGGGTAGTATCCCTAATTTAGGCCTTGTTAAGACTAATGGTAGGGATTACACAACTTTTTAATTAGACTTGGCAGTTCGACATTTATGGAGAGGCTACCTTGATTTCATGCAAGATGGATTTTTTTTTTACATGCACGCAGTTCTCTGAGATCTTCTTTGATAAGTATGTGCCTTGAAGTCTTAGGTATTATTTGAGGGATTAGTTCCTAATGTTGGAGCAGGTCATCATTGCTGTTGTTGAATATGAGGCTTGTTTTCATGAGTTAGCTAGGCATGCTACTTATATTTTGACAATTGAGTATGAGAGGGTTTATTGCTTTTTTTTTTAGGATTGAGACCCACTTCGCATGTTTGCACATAGTTTGGTTGTTATGGGATTGTCTTTTACTGAGGTTTTTAACTATCCTCAGCTTATAGAAGATATGCATCGTGAGGTCTAAGGGGAAAGCAATAAGAGGCCGCAATATCAAGGTAGGTTCAATGGGAGTTGTAGTGTCTCCCAATTTAGAGGCAGTGGTTCTCAGGGTAGGTACCCTCCTCATCTTTCATTTTAGCATTAGGGCTAGTCTAGCAGACCTGTTAAAGTCGTACTTTGGATTAGAGATAGAGTCTAATCTAGTTTTCAAGAGGTTCGTTTTCTAGCTATTCTAGTTATGTCAATTATTTTGGGTCAGCTGGATCTTTTGGTTTCTGTCTAGCACTTAGAGCATGTTATGGTTGTGGAGCTTTTCATAACTTCTCGAGGAAATACCCCTATCGTACAACAATTATTCCTTCATCTTAGATTGTTTCATCTAGTAGTGTAGCTTATTACTCAGTTAGAGGTGGTATGTATTATCATAGAAGAGGTCCCCAAGGTACTCATGGAGTTTCTCAGGCAGGTAGGATAGGAGGTTCATTAAGAGCCTAACCAAGTGGTGGGAATGGTCAGTTATATGTAGTACCTGCTAGACTCGAGGTTGAATATTTAGATGTTGTTATTATAGGTATGATTTTGGTGCGTTGTTAGTTAGCTTTTGCTTTATTTGATCTAGTTTCCACTTATTCCAATGTGTCTGCTTATTTTTATTCGTTATTAAAGTTATCTTGGATTTTATTATCTATTCCATTGTGTGTATCTACTCTCGTGAGTGATTCTTTAGTAGTGGATCAGGTTTTCAAATCATTTTTTATGACTTTTAGATATATTGATACTCATGCTAATCTTATTATACTGGACATGGTGGATTTTGATATGATTCTAGGCATGAATTAGTTATCCCACTATCATGTGGTCCTAGATTATTTTGCCAAGAACATTACCTTAGCCATGCCTGGCATAACCCTGATCGTATGGCAGAGAGTTATTAGCCATGAGTCTAATGGGGATTATTTCTTATATGTATACTAGGAGTCTTATATCAAGGGGTCTCGAGTCTTATTTCAATTATATTTTTTAGCGTAGTATGGAGAGTCTGTTGCTTGACTCTATTTTTTTAGTTCATGAGTTCCCTAATGTTTTCCCTACTAATCTACCTGTCGTTTCTCCTGAGCATATTACTTATTTTGTTATTGATCTTGAGCTTGACACCCAACCTATTTGTATCGCACCTTAATGTTTGGCTTGAGCCGAGCTTAAAGACCTAAATTCTCAGCTCAATATCTTCTTAGTAAGGGTTTAATTAGACCGAGTGTGTCTCCTTAGGTAGCTCTTATGTTGTTTGTGAAGAAGAAAGATGGCGCCATGCAGATGTATATTGATTATAGGCAGCTTAATAGGGTAATAGTGAAGAACCATTATCCTATGCTTTGCATTGATGATTTATCAGATCATCTTTAAGGAGTAGCAATGTTCTCTAAGATTTATTTGAGGTTCATTTACCATTATTTGAGGATTCATGCTTAGAATATCCTGAAGATAGCCTTTATAACCCTTTATGGTGATTATGATGTCCTAGTAATGTCTTTTAGGTTGACTAATTCCCCAACTACATTTATGGATTTGATGAACCATGTGATTAGGACTTATTTGGATTCCTTCATAATTATGTTCATCGATGATATATTTGTGTATTCAAAGAGTAGAGAGGAGCATGCATAGTATTTGAGGATTGTTCTCCAGACTTAGAGAGATCATTTGCTTTTTGTAGGGTTCTTTAAGTTAGAGTTTTGGCTTGAGTCGGTGACATTCCTTAGGCATATGGTGTCTAAGGATGGGATTATGGTAGACTCAGCAAATATTGAGTCCATTTGAGATTACGCCAGGCCTATATCTTTCATTGAAGTTTATAGCCTTATTGTCTTGGTCGGTTATTATTGTAACAATCTGAATTTTGATGAAATATGTGATATTTTTGTTTTTATGTGATTTGACTATCTTACCCCTCCACGTAGTTGGATTGCAATATTTCTGTGGTACGGGTTGATCAACTTAGTTCATAATGCATTTTGGTACCATTTGTGCAACATTGTGGATTTTGGAGGCTTTGAGAGCCTTATTATGGACTTCGGTGGTTATCTTGTGATCTATGCAATAGATGTTTTAACAGACTATACCAATAGATCCAGAATATTAATTTTAGGGTAGTAACATGTTGGGTCTTGTCCTGTGGCTTTTAAATCTCATTTTGACCCTCGGGTTGAAAAATTATCATTTTAGATTTTGAGGGTCAACCTTATGAAAAAGACATCCTTTCAAAAATCTGATATGACCAATGAATCTAGAGAGTCAAACTTAGTGTGGTTACATAGTTCATTTACGTCTATCGAATTCCAAATGAATCCTGAGTCCATAGCAAAAACTTAGAGATTTACCAAGTTTCAACTATCATCTGTCATGGTAGAAGATAGTCTGATCACAACAATGCCTATGGCTATCTCCATATCTTCTTCTGTAGCCAAGTAGTGCAATCGTACACTTGGTTATAAGATTGCAACATTGAAGAGCCTTGTATGGGTATAAATAGACCCTATAGGTTGCGAATTGGTCATTTCTCACTCATTCTTGAGAGCCAAAAAACCTAAAATAGTGTGAGAGCTTAAAAGTGGACCTTGTGGGTGCTTGGAAAGCTAGATTAACATCTGTCTCTTGATTCTCTTATGGATTTAAGATTAGAATTCACCCTTCTCTTTGAGTTTTTCTTGATTAATAAATCAGAATCCCAAAACCTTAGGACTTGATTTTAAACCCCAATTTTACCCCTTTTCACTTAAATAATGTTCCTTATCCTATAATTATTTATTTTTGCTCGATTCCATCTTTGAAAGAACTTCGATTCTTTATTTAAAGCGGATTTCAAAGGTTTTACTCGGTAAAGTTTAATAATGGTCTTTCTTTAACTTGAACCTCATTTTTAACTCGTTTAGACTTAGTTTTCAACTGTAGATTCCTAAAAGTATGGGAAACACATTTTTGAAATAAATTTATGATTTTGCTTTCTTTTTTACAAACCCATTTGAGGGTCCATTTTGACCCCAAAAGTAGGCAATATGGGTAACATTGGCTATGCTTTGATGTATAGATTCTTTATTTCTTGGTTTTGGTTGATTTCAAGACCGTTCGTGTGAAGTAAGGTCGTGGGTTAAAGTATAGCAGAATGGTTTTGACCTTCGAGGCAGGTTATGGATTAATTTTGTAGACTGGCTTGGGTAGTTAATTCATATACCAAATAAATATTTAGAGGATGAGAAATAATCATGAAATTGGTTATAGTAATGTTTTGTGCTCATGTGGGGGCTTATATTTGATACAATTGTTACTTTTGAGATAGTATATGATATGTGTAACTTTTTGGGATCTTATGTGATATTGGTAGCTTTAAATACATCTGAATAATTTTATTGTGTTGTTGAAATATCTATTGTGGTACCATTGGTGTATTAATATTTATAGATTATTGGCATACAAATCATTTGTAATTTCATGGATGGTAGAAATAATAAGTGGATATTGGCTCACATGGTTATGGAAATATTCATCATGATTGGTTATGAGCATCACATCTTCATAGCATACTCATTCATGAAATAAATTGTCCACTGTGGCAACATCTGGGAAACATTAGCAATACCTTTTTATGATAGAAAATGTGAAATCTTATAAACCCCCCTAAACAGGGGATGTTTCAGGGAAGAGATATAGATATATTCGTATTAATTGTATATGGGTTAACAAACCCCGCATGGGTCTCACTCCAAGAGGCTTACATCCATGGGTGTATACGAAGGTTCTGCAACAACCTCATGCATCATTATCATCATCATTGCTACCTTATACATTGCACTTTTCATTTATCTTATGATTGAATTACAAAATTGACTTGTCATATGCCTATTTGCTCTATCTTCCATTATTTTTACTTGGAATTCTTTTATATACATGTTCTTTCTTGTTTTTATTTCTATGGAATATGATATAAGTTTGTGCGCTACCTTGTCGTGTTGTTGTAATATACGTGATATATATTTATATATATAGTAGAACTGTTAGTGCAAGCGGTGTGGGATACCATTGTGGGATATTTTTTATTGGAAGACGTGCCCTTTATGTGTATTTCATGTGTTTTATTATCTACTTTGCTTGGTCAGCCTATGATATCTACTACATACACGTGTATCATACTCATGCCTACTGCACCCTTGGTGCAGGTCCTAATTTGAGCTCACCCCCAATTTGGTTGATTTAGGCTATATTTTGTGCTTTTAAGGTAGTGGTTAATTTTCAGGTGTCCGGATGCATTCTATTACCTTTCTTATAAACTATGTCTTCATTTTCATTTCAGAGATAAAGTTTCTCTTGTAGTTAGACATCTTATGTATTTCCATTGGATTTGAGTTGTACTAGATACATTCTTATACTGTTTACATCAGGTTTTAGGAGTTATGGCTTTGTTGTTGATTATATTTTGTATGCATATATTATACTTATATGGCTCGACTTTGTTCTAAAAGCCTTACCTGGGGGTATTTCAATATGTTTCCCCTTTGTGTATCAGTTTGGCCGATTGGCTTATAGTTAAGATTTGCAGCAATGAGTGCCATCATGACCCTAGGATGTTTGGGTCCTGACAAATTGGTATCAGAGCATCTAAGTTCATTGGTCTCAACATTGTGAGAACAGATGTCTAATAGAGTCCATAGATCAATACATAGACATTCCTATCTATCTTTGAGAGGCTATAAAATATCTTTAGGAAACTTTCTTTATTTTGTTCCATATTATATGGATTTTTTTTATACCTTATATTCTCAATTACATTTTACTATTTTGTATAGTTAGTGTTGACTAGGTTCAATGAGAGTAGAGATACAGAGCCTTCATCTACAGGGAAAGCCTTGGGTCATGGATGGACTCAAGGCAGTGGACGGACTCGTGGATTAACCCCATCTAGGAAGAGTGATAAGAGACTCTCCCCGAGCCTTAAGTTGAGTATATTAGGGGTGTAGGTTTAGTTCTAGTTCCTCAAAATTTGTTTGCCCTAATCTTGGAGGGATTGTTGGTGTATTTGCTGACCCTCTTAGAGGGTTTCCTTGGTTATGCTGAGTGTTTCTCCAATTTTGAGTATGTATTTTTCTGTTGTACCTACTTCTATTTTGGGTACTTCTCAGACCTTGAGTCCTATTTTTGTTTCAACTCCAAATCTGAGTATGGTGTCTTGGGATCAGGAGTTCAGTCTAATCTATGTTACCTCCTCAGATGGGATCAGGCCTTCCAGATTCAGTATGCCCCTCTTACTATGAGTACTCTTATGTATTCTAAGGATCAAAAAAGGTTTGAGTTGTTTAATCATTTGGGTCCTCCTAGATTTAGTGGTGATGTGGATAAGTATGCTTATGAGTTTTGAATTGATTTCTTTGAGAATCTGCATAACTTGGGTTCTCTTGAGTCACATAGAATAGCTTATACTATCTATCAGTTGAGAGATACTTCTAGAGATTAGAAAAGATTGCTTGTTGGTTGCATAACTCTTGATTCTCCTAAGATGATGTGGGATGATTTCATTGATAAATTATTAGAGATATTTGTTCCTTACAGTCTGAGAGATTGGATGTGAGATGATCTTGATCATCTAGGGCAGGGCTCCATGACTATACTTGAGTATGAGTCATGTTTCTATACCTTGTGTAGATATTCTTATGCTAGTATTTCCACCAAATTTGAGAAGATTTGGAACTTTGTGAAGGATTTAGATATCTCTCTTCAGTTAGCTACAACTTAGATGGTTGTATTTGGAGCATTCTTTCAGAGTATATTAGATCGTGCTAAGATGAATGAGGGCAATTTGCAAGCATCTTAGTGAGGTACCAAAAAGGTATGCCATTTGGTGAGTTTAGAGGTCCAAGATCCTCATGGTAGAGATTTTAGAGGTTCTAATGGATATCAAGGTAGACCAGTACAGGCGGCTTTATAGAGTTCAACAGGTGGATTTTCTAGTTTAGTAGTTTAGGGTGGTCTTCTAGGCCTAGTTATACTTTCTTTTATTGAGTCAGGCTATTGAGTGTTCTTTGTGTGTGATGAGACTGGCCATGTGGCCAAGGACTTTCCCCACTGTGTGTTTAGAACTACTCTTATTTTAATTGTGAGAGATAATGATGCTACTATAGATGCGAGAGTCAGAGGTAGTAGAGCCTGTAGTGGTGGTCGTGGGGATACTCGAACCATTGGTGATTGTGGTCAGTGTTATGTTATATCTTTCAGGCCAGAGGTAGAGGCTTTAAATGATATGATCATAGGTATCATCCCTATTTTTTTCTGATATGCCTCTGTGTTATTTAATCACAGATTGACTTTCTTTTATGTGTCTGCATATTTTTCTTTAGGTCTTGATTATGTTAGTGAGCCTATCGCCAAGACTATTCGTATATCTACCCCAGTAGGTGATTCTTTAATGGTGGATTAGGTGTTTCGATCCTGTACTATGGGTTTTGCTCGACGTGACATTTGGTAGATTTTCTTATGCTAGATATGGTTGATTTTGATGTTATTTTGGGTATGGATTGGTTGGCTCCTTGTCATGTTATCCTAAATTATTTTTCTAAGACCATGACCTTAGCTTCACCGAGGGTGCCAAGAATAGCTTGAAAGGGTGCACTTTAATCAGGTCCTAAGAGGATCATATCTTATGTTCAGGCTCGTAGATTGGTTGAGAGGTGATATTTATCTTATTTGGCTAATATTCGTTATACTAGGGTTGCTTCACCTCCTTCTTTAGATTCTCTTTATGTTTTCCTTGAGTTCATGGATGTGTTCCCTACTAATTTTCCTGGTATGCCTCTGGATACTGATATTGATTTTTCTATTAATGTTGAGTTGAGAACTATACCCCTTTCTATTCCTCCTTATAGGATGGCCCATACGAGTTAAAAAAATTGAAAGATCAGTTGTAGAAGTTGTTAAATAAGACATTTATCCAACCTAGTATATCACCTTGGGATGCGCCTATCTTGTTTGTGAAGCATAAGGATGGGTCTATGTGCATGTGTATTGATTATCGGTAGTTGAATATCGTTACTCTTAATAATAAGTATCATCTTCCTCATATTGATGATTTATTTGATCAGCTTCACAATGATGCGGTGTTTTCAATGATTGATTTAAGATTCGGTTATCACTAGTTGAGGATTAGAGTTTTGAATATTCCAAAGATAACTTTTTAGACTAGATATAGTCATTATGAGTTCTCGGTTATGTCATTTGGGTTGATTAATGCCCCTGTCGCATTTATGGAGTTGATGAATGTGGTGTTCCGACCATATCTCGACTCCTTTGTATTGTATTTATAGATGATATCTTGTTTTTTCCAAGAGTGAGGATGAGCATAAGAAGCATTTGTGGATTGTTCTTTTGATATTGAGGGATAAGAAGTTGTATGCCAAGTTCTCCATTTTTAAGTTTTGGTTGGAGGCTATTTCTATCTTGGGTCATGTGGTGACTAAGGGGGTACTATGGTTGATCAAGCAAAGATTGTAGGAGTTCGTGATTGGACTAAACCTATTTCACCCATCGAGGATCAGAGTTTTATTGGCTTGGCAAGTTATTATCAGTATTTTGTTGAGGGTTTCTTATCCATTGTTTCTTCTTTGACTAAGTTGATTTAGAAAAAGATTTCCTTTTCAGTGGTCTGATACTTGTGAGACGAGCTTTCAAAAGCTTAAGGATTTGTTAACTTCACCTCCTATCTTGACTTCGCCCAATGAGGGCATGCACTTTACCATATTTTTTTATGCTTTAGTTTCTTGATTAGGTATTGTGTTGATATAGGGGTGTAAGGTGATAGCTTATGCATCTCATCAGTTAAAACCCCATGAGAAGAATTACCCTACCTATGATTTGGAATTGTGCATTGTTGTTTTTACTTTGAAGTTGTCGAGGCACTAATTGTACGGGGTCTATTGTGAGATTTTCTCAGATCATCATAGTATTCAGTACTTCTTCACCTAGTGAGATTTTAATAGGAGGCAGCGTTGTTAGCTTAAGTTGTTCAAGGATTATAACTAAGCTATTCTTTATCATTCGGGAAAGGCTAATGTGGTTGCGGATGCCTTAAGCTGGAAGGCGACTAGCATGGGTAGCTTGGCGCATCTCTTGTCCTAGGAGAGGCCTTTGGCCTTATAGGTTTAGTCTTTATCTAACCATATGGTTAGGCTTAATATTTTGACACCTAGATATGTTTTGGCATTTTTGGAGGCTTGGTCTTCTTTGATGGGGTAGATTCGAGTTCATTAGTTTAATGATGTGCGTTTGAGATCGATTCGAGATAAGGTGTTGAGTGGCTAGGATAAGTAAGCCTCACTTGATTTAAATGGTGTTTTGAGGATTGAGGGCCAAATTTTTGTGTCGAGAGTGGGTGATTAGATCAGATTGATTTTGGAAGAGGCCTATTGTTCTAGGTATTCTATCCATCTAGGAGTGACTAAGATGTATCATAATTTGAGGAAACGTCACTGGAGGGGTGATATGAGAAAGGATGTACTAGATTTTGTAGCTCATTTCCTTTGTTGTCAATAGGTGAAGGCCGAGCATTTGAGACCTGGTGGATTGCTTAAGTGTTACCCATTCTCAAGTAGAAATAGGAATGGATTACTATAGTTTTCGTGATCGTATTGCCTGTCACTTCCCATGGATCTGATAGTGTTTCAGTTATCATAGATTGATTGACCAAGCATGTGCAATTCCTTCTGATGCTGGTCTTCTTTAGTGCAGAAAGGTGAGCCCATATCTATATTCGCAAGATTGTCCAATTTCATAGTATGCCAATGTCAATCATTTCAAATTGGGGTTTTGTGTTCACTTCATATTTTTGGAAGACTTTTTAGGATGGGTTGGGTATGTGGTTTGAGCTTATGACAACACTTCAACCCTAGACAAATGGTCAATCCAAGCAGACATCCAGGTTTTAGGATATGCTCCACGCGTGTATGATAGATTTTGGTGGCCAGTTGGAGCATCATTTGGCTTTAGTAGAGTTTGCTTGTAATAACAACATCATTCCAGTATCGATATAGCTCCTTTTGGGCGTTGTATGGTCAACATTATTGCTCGCTAGTGGGTTGGTTTAATGTTTCTGAGGTTAGACCTCAAGGTACGAACTTGATTTGTTTGATTTGTTAGTCCTTGGATAGAGTTCAGATCATTCAGGATAGGCTTCGAGCGGCATAGAGTAGACAAAAATGCTATGCTAATCATAGACTTTGTGCTATGAGATTTGATATTGGCAATCTTATTTTTATTTGAGTTTCACCCATGAAGGGTGTGATGAGGTCTGGAAAGAGGGGAGAGCACAGCCCTAGGTATATTGGCTCGTTTGAGATCCTTTAGACTGTTGGTGATGTGGCTTATAAGTTAGCTTTGCCCCTAGTTTTATCCACTGTACACTCAGTTTTTCATGTTTTTATGCTTCATAGTTATATTCAAGATGAGTCTCATGTCATTTATTGGCAGTCAGTGTTAGGCGGTTGCGTACTAGACTTATCTCTGTAGTTAAGGTTCAGTGGCGACATCGACTCATAGATAAGGCTACTTGGGAGGTTGAGTCTGATATTTGTAGTTCTTATCCCCAGTTCATTATTTATTTAGGCATTTCTTTGCCTTAGTTTGAGGATAAACTAAATTTTTAGTGATGGATGATGTAACAACCTAAATTTTGTTGAAATATGTGAAATATGTGTTTTGTATGGTTTGGCTGTTTTACCCCTCCCCTTAGTTGCATTGTGGTATTTCTAGGGTGTGGGGTTGATCGGCTTAGTTCCCAATGCATTTTTATATCATTTGTGGGATATTATGATTTTTAGAGGCTTCGAGAGCATTATTATGAACTTTCGTGGTTATCTTTTGATTCATGCGATGGATGGTTGGTTGGACTGCACAAATAGATCCGGAATGTTGATTTTAGGGTGTTTACATATTGAGTCTAGTCCTATGTCTTTTAAATCTTATTTCGACCTTCAGTTTGGAAAATTATAATTTTGGGTTTTGGTGGTCAACCTTAAGTAAACTATGCCGTTTTGAAAATCTGATATCGCTAATGAGTATGGAGCGTCAAATTTAATGTGGTTACATAGTTCATTTGCATTGTATTGGATTTCAAATGAATCTCAAGGATGTAGTGAAAACTTGGAAATTCACCAAGTTTAGTTGTCATTTTCCATAGAAGAAGATAGTGCGATCGCACCAATGCCTATGGCGATCGCCATATCTGCTCCTACAGCCAGGTAGTGCGATCACATACTTAGTTGTGTGATTGCAGCATCTGAGAACCTGGTATGGATATAAATAAACCCCTTAGGTCTAGAATTGCTTATTTCTCACTCTTTCTTGAGAACCATAAACCCTAAAATTGTATGAGAGCTTAAAAGTTAACCTTGTGGTGCTTGGGAAGCTAGATTATCATCTATTTCTTGATTCTCTTACAGATTTAAGGTTAGAATTCACCCTTCTCTTTGTGAATTTCTTTATTAATTTCTCAAAATCCCAAAACCTTAGGACTTGATTTTAAACCCCAATTTTACACCATTTCACTTGAATAATGTTCCTAATCGTATAATTACCTGTTTTTCCTCGGTTCCATCTTCAAAACAAACTTCAATTCTTAATTTTAAAGCGGATGTCAAGGTTTTACCCGGTTAAGTTTAAAAATGATCTTCATTTGATTTGAACCTCGTTTTCAACTTGTTTTTTCTTGGATTTTCAGCTGAAAATTCCTAAAACTATGGGGAACACATTTTCGAAATAAAGTTAAAATTTTGCTCGTTTTTTTGGAAAATGCATTTTGGGGGTCCATTTCACCCCAAACTAAAAGTAAGTAATATAGGCGTTGTTGGTTTTGTTTTGATATGTAGATCATATATTTATTGGTTTTAATAGATTTCAGGATCGTTCGTGAGAAATAAGGTTGTAGGTTGAAGCATAGCAGACAGGTTTCGAGTTTAAAGTAGGTCATGGCTTAACTCTTCAGACTGAGCTGGGTAGTTAATTCATATAAAAATGCATGGTAAGGGGATGGAAAATAATCATAAAATTTGCTATCTTAATATGTTGTGCCTATTTTGGGGGGATATACTTGATACAGTTGTTGGTTTTGAGATATTATATGATATGTGTGACCGTGTGAAGTCTTATATGATGTTGGTATCCTGAAATACATATGAATATTTGTATTGTATTGTTAAAACTACGATTGTGGTACCATTAATGTATTGTGTTATATTTATACTTTATTGGCATATGAATCATGTGCAATTTCATGGATAATGGAAACAATGAGTGGATATTGGCTCACGTGGTTATGGAATAGATCATTATAGTTGGCTATGGAAGTACTTCTTGTGGTTGGTTGTGGAAATATTCATTGTGGTTGGTTGTAAGCATCACATCCTTATATCATAGTCATTCATGAAACAAATGGTACCATCATAGCAATATCTGGGAAACACTAGCAATACCTTTTTATGACAAATTATGTGACATCTTGTAATACCCTTCTTGGGGGACATGTTGGGGGGATATGGATATATATATAGAGAGAGAGAGAGATTGTATATGAGTTGATGAACCCCCCATGGGTTCCACATCGGGAGGCTACCCTTCGTGGGTGTATACAGAGGTTGTGCGACAACCTCGTGTATCATTATCATCATTATCATTGCTATCTTGTACATTGCATTTTGCGTTTATGTTGTAATTGAATTAGCATATTAACTTGTCATATGCCCATTTGTTTTTTCTTCCGTTATTTCTACTTGCCATTCTTGTATATATATGTTCTTTCTTATTTATACTTGTATGGAATATGATGTAAATTTGTGTTCTACCTTGTCGTGTTATAGTAATATACGTGACACATACGCACACATATATATATAGTAAAAGTGTTGGTGCAGGAGGTGTGGGCTACTATTGTGGGATATTTTTTAATTGCAGGTGACATGCCTATTATGTGTATTTTTGTGTTATGTTATCTACTTTGCTCAGTCAGCTTATGGTACCTATTGAGTACAAATGGATTGTACTAATGCCCACGGCGCCCTTTCAGTGTAGGTCCTAGATCGAGTGCGCCCCAACTTGGTTGATTTGCGCGATATTTGGTGAATTCAAGGTAGTAGTTAACTTTTAGGCGTTCGGATGTATTCTACTACCTTTATTATAGCCTATTTCTTTATTTTTATTTCAGAGATAGTTTTTATTGTATTTGGACATCATATGTATTTCCTTTGAATTCGAGTTATACTAGATACATTCTTATTCTGTTGACATCAGATTTAGGGAGTTATGGTTGTGTTGTTGATTATATTCTTTCCGCATCTATTACACTTATATGGTCCAACTATGTTCTAGAAGCCTTACCCTGGGGTTATTTCTGTCTTATTCCTTTTTGTATATCAATTTGGGTATTACGCTTACTTGTCAAGGTTTGTTGTGACGTGATTCATCATGACCCTTGGTTTTTTGGGTCTTGATAATTATTGACGATTCATTGAGGGCTTTGCTACTATTTTAGCACCTATGACCAAATTGACTTAGAAAGAGGTTCTTTGCTACTGGTCTGAGGTGTGTGAGTTGAGATTTGGAAAGCTTAAGGAGTTTCTTACTTTGGATATGACTATGAGTAGGAGTGGCTAGAGCGTTACGCCATGCTAGAGCCGGTCAAAATTAGTGTTACTCTTGGAATAATAGTTTCTCTGGTTAGTAGTTATTGTTGTTCTTTCTCTAAGTTCTTAGTTTTATTCCTTAAGTTGAGTATCCATTTAATAGTGGTTTAGAGGTTGGCAAACTTGGAATTTTCATTGGATTAGCTCTGAGTATGTGGTGAAAAATAGAGCCGGACCCGAAGGTGCTCCCATCGCCAAGCCTATAGGAATAAATAAAAGAATGTTAGAAGAAGAATAACCAGTAACAAAGAAATTATCATTAAGGAGTAACATCTAAAGTAGATATTGGTTCCAACCAACCAAAATGTAATAAATAGTGTTAATATTTCTGCTACTGCTAGTAAAATGGTTAAAATAGAAAGTGATTACAAAATTGAAATACTTCAAAAGAAAGTTTTAATAGAGTCTATAAAACTGCAAATTTTGATTTTGTAAGAAATTATAATATTAAAAGTCGATTCAGAAGTTTTAATATTATAATTTTTTACAAAATCAAAGTGTAACAGTAGATTCTTCTACTTGCAAGGACATTTTTCTACTTGAAGAGACTTGGTTAAAAGATTGGGGAATATTGAAAGGAATATTGCAAGATCTGAAGATATCAATAGATATAGAAAAAATTATAAGTTTCTTGACTTAGGTCTTGTTCAAGTAGCAGTTAAACCATTATATAGATTAAGCCTAGATGTTCCTATATGTCTCCTCTTAATAGATAATAGGTTATTAAACTTTGATGATTCGTTATTAGCAGTATTACAAAGCTACCTCGCTAATGCCTCAGTATACTTTAATTGTTATCCTAGTTTTTGTATAGATGTTAATGATCAAAATGTTATGGATACATTAACATTTAATGTTAAAACAAAAAACATGAATAGTAAGATAAAAACTAAAGAAATAGCAATAATATATAGAGTATATCATAGATTAATGAAAACTACCTTAGTCCCTAAGGCTAAAATTTTTAGTAATAAAGGAGCTACCATACTTATGGAAGCTAATCATAATCATAAAATAATATGTTTGTCCCAAAAATGATAAAATGAAATGATGTATTAATAAAAGATAATTGACATTTTGACTGCATAACGGAGCCAGAAATTGAAGAAAATTCAAACATTGAACAAGTAATAGAATTTTCACATGGATCAATAGATTAAAAATTTCTAAGATCTCAATCTTTTAACCAAGCATCTTCAAGTAGAAGAATGACCTTTTCTAGACTGTTAGTCTCTAAGTCTGTAAAAGAAACGGAAGTAACATTAGAAGATATAGAAAGAAAATTAAAAAGAGTATATTTCTCATAAACAATTCCTACAGTAAAATATATATCTAGATATTCTAAAACTAAAAAAATCAATAAGTCCCACTGCTAGTGAAATGCTAGGAGTAATAAATTCTCTATGCATGATTAGGTCAGATAAAATATTTTAACCTGACTTTCAATGTTTAGATAAATTATGGACTAGCCTAGAAAATTCTATAAAAAGGCAATGGTAAAAGCAAAGATATGCATTAAAAGAAAGATATTCTTTTAGAGAAAAGTGGTGCAATGATAAGAAGAGATTAAGATGTAATTTTGAATTTTAAATGGTTTGAAATTACAGGAAAATTAGATGATCATAAGAAATCATTCAATATAATTGTTAATAAATGGTATACTAGTGATAAAGTAGTAGAATCAATAATTCCTCCATTAGAAACAATTAGTCTACTAGTAGATGGTAGAGTTGTTACTGCTTCACCTTTTAAACTAGATACATTAGATCCGAAAGGTGATCCTAAAAATAAGGATATAAATAGAGTACTTCAACAAAAAAATTATACATATCAATTATTACATGTAGTTTCTAAACAGATTCTCGAAGCTGAGAATAATGAACTTTTAAGGATATACCAAGTTCTTCTTACTATCATAAAAAGTTAAAAACTCATCCTATATTTAAATTATCAAAATTTCCAAATGATAGATTTCCTAAATTTGAAGAGAAGTTTGAAGATAATATTTTAGAAAAAATTAACAATAGGTTAAAATTTGAATCAAAATTCATTAATGATAAAAACAATTATAATATGTGTTGGAACTATGAAAAAAATAAAAATAATTCTTCTTCAAAAGAAAATATTAGTGATAGTGACCAGCTCAATATATAACATATAGTTCAGACAGTGGTAAAGTAACTAACCATTATAAATGCACTAAAGCATTTTGCACTTGCAATAATCATTCTATAAATGTTATTACCGATAGTAACAAGAGAAAAGAGGTCTCATTTGATATAATCAATCATTTAGAAAATCCAATCCTTAAGAAAAATATTTAATACACTTAAAAGATGTTATTCTTAATCAATAGTTTGATAAAGAAATAACTGAACCCTCTAACATGAACAATATGTTAAATAAATTTAAAGAACAAAAATCAGAAAAAACAATACAAGACCTTCAGACAGGACTAATACACTTAAAGAAGGAAGTTAAAAAAGTTAAGCAGGGATTTAGCAATGGATCACTTGCTAATACAAATAATTTAACACCTATTCAAAACCCAAAATCATGTCAATTAGAGATTGGAGAAACATCAAAAATAGAAAGGAATAATTAAGATATTAAGTCTTTGGAAAACAAATCAAAAATTGATAAATTACATAAGATAAGAGACATGACCTGAACCAGGTCCTAGTCATGTCAGGTGCCTCAAGTCCAATCGGGTCTGGAGACCACTGCAAGACACAATAATAGCCGCTTTCTAACCTATGTTGGATGAATTCCAAACATATAAAAGATAGAACAATAATAAATCAAGGACATTAAATAAAGTCTATAACCATAATCCAATAGCCTCAATTAATTATCCAACCAGTGCCAACCCCAATGCCAATATCAATACAAGGCTAACACCAATACCGTCACCGCCCATACCCATAGTAGTCCCATAAAGCATCTAACTAAAAAACAAAGAACATCCAGTCGGGACATGCCCCCGACTATAGCCAAAAGCAAAGTCCAAGAAATAAAATCAATGTAAAAAAGTCCATAGCATGAAATGGAGTTTTTTAGAGTATGAAAGCTCACCACTTCAGTCTAATTCTAAGTTGTCCCCAAATCTAAGTCACTGAGCAGGAGACGTAGTATGGCCTATTCTTGAATCACATAAGGATACAACGCCTGAAAACGGTTAGTAAAATAAACGCCAGCATTTACTCAAGAATAAGGATAAAGTAATGTCATTATTTAAAACCAAAGTAAATAACCATATGAAATCACATACATATATACGTACATTCATGGCTGGGAAAAGGAATCGGGTTTAGCATGTATTTAAAACCTTAACCTGGGTTGTGTAGCTTTACCATCCTAAGTCTACTAGTCGGCTATATGGGTTCAGCTCCCCCTGTTGAAAGGCCCCAATGTGTGTTAGTCGCACGAACTGGGGAAAATCCTGAGATGACTAGTACATCTCTAAAAATATAAGTGTGACATCATGCACACAGCCACTAAGACCAACCTCACATCGACAAATATGAGTTTCCAGTTTTGGTCTACCAGGAACCTCCACCTTGCACGACTTTGATAATACAACCCTCTTTAAGCTCATATTAAAACCATTCATACATAACCAACCATTTACCGAGTCTTTTTTAATTAGGCATTAACCATTGGTATTGTCATACCAAAATTAGAGCTTGCAAGTCTATCCTTTTATGTCATACCAAAGCCATTAAACCAATTTGACTCTAAAGTTTCTAATTAAACCAATACCATGGCCACCAAGGCCTTTATAATCCATTTAAAGCCAACCAAACGAATTTAACTTCCATTACCATATCATGCAATGCAAAGATTTTAATAATAGTCAAACTATGAGACAAATCATTCTCATTGGCATTTTGACAAATATGTTGATGGAATATAATTTTCAAAACCAAAACCAAGAACCAATTGACCTTTCCTATGGAACCACATGTTCAAACCATAAATATAACATGAAAAAACATAAGTAAAATACGGGAAAACATTATCCAACCAAGAACAACCAAAACACCCCAACATTTATTTCAAAACCAAAATAAATCCGCAATAATACCATGAGAACCATTCATTAAAACATGTTTTTAGTTGAACTAATAATGAGGGGGGAGTAACATACCTTAGCCACGTAGATTCATGGAGAGATTTTGATCCTTAAACCTCTAGATGACCACCTTGAACAAACCCTAGCAAAATCTTCTTGAGAGGTTTCTAGTGAGTATTTTGATTTTATAATGTGTAGAATAAGGGACCAAATAGTGTTATAAGACGTGGATTCTTAAGGTCTTGGTGTGGTAAATGTCAAAAATACCCACACATAAAAGCTGTAAAAAACTGTAGGAGGGTATGGTCAGAACCTTCAACTCGTATCCACATCATAAAAAAATGGTACCCTTAACTCATAACTTAATTAGAAAGTTTGCACATTTTGTCTAACATACGACCCCCTTGGCCTAACTCGTACCATCACCATACTACTAGTATCCTCTAAGTCGTAATCTAAGTAAGACATCTAGGCTAGACATTAGACAACATACGGTTGGGTCTCATATCATGATTATATGACTCATCATCCCCAACTCATAACCATAACAGAGACCTATCCACCAAACACTAGACACATTACGAGTTAGGTCATCTAACCCGTACCCACACCATATGACTAGTATGATGAATCGTATGATGATCAAAAAGTTCAAGACTCGAGAAATTTGTAATGATCAGAACCCAGGGTATTTCAATAAGGTCCAAAGTTACCATATACCCATTACATTAGTTATAAATAAATATTACACAATTCACAATGCTGCATTATTAGGAGCTAATCGAAAGTGCATCATTGAGGGAATAATTCCCACTAAGTACCTTAAAAAAGTACTGTAAAATTATTCTCTGCAACAGGAGAAAAACTATAAATAAAATATAAACTACATAGTGCACACATCTAGAATGATGGAATTTGTTTTATAAATGACTTTGTCATAATCAAAGATATAAATGAACAAATAATTTTAGGTCTTCCTTTTATACCTCAGATAAAATCTTATACTGCCGGGTTAGATGACATCCACACCACAATTGTGGAAAAAAAGATTATTTTCTTATCTAAATAATATATCAAAAGAAGAAAGTAACTTCATAAAAAAAATAAAACGTTCTATAAAATCAATTTAATTTCACAAAAAATTAAATTATTTAAAAAGCAAAATAAAAATTAAAAGAATAGAATCCTCTTTAAAACCCCAAAAATTGAAGCAAAAATTAAAAGTCTTCAAGAAGTCATAGAGCGAGAAGTTTGCTAGGATTTTCCTAATACCTTTAGGGAAAAAAAGGCATATTGTTGACTTATCCTATAATGAGGGATTTGACGAAAGGGTTATTCCAACCAAAGAATGGCCCATTCAAATGAACCATGAATTAAGGGAATATAGTAAAAAGGAAATTAATAATTTATTAGATAAGAGGATTATTAGACCTTCCAAATCGCCTTGGAGTTGTTCAACCTTTTATGTCAATAATAGTGCCGAAAGAAAAGAGGTTCCCCAAGACTAGTTATTAATTATAAGCCTCTTAATAAAGTATTAAAATAGATCAGATATCCGATACCTAACAAATGTGGCCTTCTTAAAAGAACTTATAAAGCTAATATTTATAGCAAGACTTATATGAAATCAGGATTTAGACTGATACAAATCATAGAAAAAATAAATATAAGACAACCATCAATGTTCCTTTATGACAATATGAATGGAATGTAATGCCATTTGGACTAAAAAATGCTCCATCCGAATTTCAAAATATTATCAATGTTCCTTTATGACAATATGAATGGAATGCAATACCATTTGGACTAAAAAATGCTCCATCCGAATTTCAAAATATTATGAATAATATATTCAATCAATATAGTCATATATCTCGTCTGTATAGATGATGTTTAATATTCTTAGAAGATATTGACCAACACTTTAAACATCTCCAAACCTTTTTAAAAATTGTTAAAGAAAATGGATTAGTAGTTATTACTAAAAAGATTAAATTAGTCAAAACCTCTATTAGATTTCTTGGTCATGATTTATATCAAAGAACCTATAAACTCATTTGTAGAGATATAGAGTTCTCTTCTAAGTTTCCAGATGAATTAGCTGATAAAACTCAGCTTCAAAGATTTTTAGGAAGTCACAATTATGTTGCAGATTTTATTCCTATTTTAGACAGGTTTGTAAGCCTCTTTACCAGTGTCTTAAGAAAAATTTAGTGCCTTGGGGAATAGAGTAAACTGTTACCATTCAAAAAATTAAATCAATAATTCAAAAACTTCAATCTCTAGGAATACCACATCCAGAGGCTCTTATAATTGTAGAAATTGATGCCTCAGACGTAGGATATAGAGGCATTTTAAAACAGAGAATTTTCATAGAGTCCACTGAACAATTAGTGAGTTTCATTTTGGGAATCTAGAATGGTACTCAAAAGAATTGTAATACTATTAAAAAGAAATTTTGGCTATAGTACTATGTATTACTAAACATTAAGATGATTTAATAAACAAAGAATGTTTACTAAGAGTGGACTGCAAAGCAACCAAAGATGTTTTACAAAAAGATGTTTAAAATTTAATTTGTAAATAGATATCTGCTAGATGACAAGCTTTATTAACTGTTTTTATTTTCAAATAGAATTTATAAAGGGAGAAAACAATTCTCACCCAGATTTCTTGACTAGAGAATTTGTACAGGGAAATAACGAGACTCAAAATAATAAAAATAAAACCTTTGAAGCCCCCATTTCAACCTGAATATGAAAAGATTTTCTATATTGGCAAAATGTCCATCTCTGCAAAAGAATCCATCACTATTCTACACAAATAACAACCATTTAAACAAGTTTTTTATCGACCAATAAAAATATTTCTACCAAGAGACATATTTACAACCAGGATTAAAAATTATAAATAAATTTGAAATGATAATTTTTCAATTATGACACTTGATCAAAATATAAAGATTTTGAATAGCAGGGTTACAAAACCTTCTTATACAAATTGAAATGATATGAAAATAGATAATTTCCTAAATACTCACCGATATTATAAGTATATTAGTAACTTTTATATCTTGTGTAACATATAACTAAACCTTTTAAGTTTTCTAAATAGAAATATATAAAATTATTATTATTTCTTTTATGGTATTTTACAAAAGGTTTTCATGGGTAAATATTTACCTTTTCAATCCATAATATATTTTAAATAGTTATTCATTCAATTTATATTGAGAATATGAAAAATACAATTTTGAAAAGTTTTAAGTAGAGCAAAATATCTCTACACCATCGGAAAAAAATAAATACTTTTTCATATGTTATTAGTCTTTCTAAAGAATCAAATGATAAACATCATCAGATGAGTCAACATCTCGTTCTCCTTATGAGAGTAATTTTATTTTTCAAAACAGATAATGGAGTTATTAGATATTGTATCAACAATAGAGACATGAAGAATCATCAAATAATAACAAGTATATCTCTTCAGCAAAGGGAAAAAGCCAACACTTCTTTTATAAATAAAAGGTTAATACAATAAAAGGTGGACCCTACAACATCTACCAAAAAATTATGTAACTACAAGAGAAAGAAGCATATCTTCAATACAGACATGAAGAATCATCAAATAATAACAAGTATATCTCTTTAGAAAAGGGAAAAAGAGCCAACACTTCTTTACAATTAAAAGATTAATACAACAAAAGGTGGACCCTACAACATCTACCCAAAATTATGTAACTACAAGACAAAGAAGCATATCTTCAACACATTACAAAAGAATAAAGGCACAAAAATAGTGGAAACATGGTGGACCCTACAGACATCCACAAAAGGTCGACACGCTAGAAGACAGATGGCACAAATCCTCATGGAAGAAAAAGGTCAAAGTTTTTTCAAAATAATCAAAAGACACATCTCCTAAAAATCAGCAAAGGCACATGTTCAAGATGTCGATCAACTATTCAAAGACACTTGCAGAGCAGATGTATAGTCATCAGCTACTGGACAAGTTTAAAATAAATAGCATGTATTAGTGCATAGATAAATGTAATAGCATGTATTTATATAGATGTAAAATAGATAGTATATATTAAATATTTGTCAACACTTTTAAGGCCTATTTAAGGCTTTGAACTTGTAATACTAGAGGGCATCCAAAAATTTCCTAGTTTAGAAATACTCTCTACATTTCATATTTTTCATCTTCCCTTTGTAAGTTCTCTACATTTCCCAAATCAATAAAAAGTTTTTGTAAGTATAAACTTCCACTTCTATCTACTCTTCTCAATAATTGTCCTTAATTTTCCTTTGCTTTACTTTGTTCTTTTAAAGTTTATTCTCTTAGCATAGTTAGAGGTGTCAAGATGCCCATTGTCTAGAGAGGTATAAGTATTGGCTAATGATAACATGAGATTGTAGGTAACTAGCAAGGGAGAAGTGTTGGCCTATTTATAGGTTAAGTGCATGTTTTTCAAAATGACCAAGAAAGGATAGTTCAAAGTCAAGAAACTGAGTAACCTTAGGGAAAATGTATTGCAAGGTGAGGCTAAAGAAGATATTCTTGATAAAAAAAAAGAGGTGTGGAGGATTCAGGGGTGCACATATGTACCTTACATGAACCACTTAATACTTATTATTTTCATAAATGCTCACAATTCTAAGTACTATATATCCAGATTCAAATAAATTGTTTAGAGAATTGAGACAACATTAATAGTGGAAAAGAATGAAGCATGACATTGTGGATTTTGTGACCAAGTTCCAGCATATTCAATAGGTCAAGTATGAGCATTTGAAATGTGGTGGAACTTTCCAAAGAATGCCTATTATGGAATAGAAGTGGAAAGAATAATCATGGACTTTGTTGTGGGTTTTCCTAAGACCTTGATGAAGTGTGATTATATATGGATTATCGCTGATAGATTGATCAATTTTGCTCATTTCATCCTGATAAGAATGAATTATAATACAACTATGTTAGCCAAGATTTATGAGAAAAAGATTGTAAGGCTCCATGTGGGCACCTATTTCTATTATTTTAGGTAGAGTTTTTAATTTTATTTTTAAATTTTAGGAGAAGTTCCAGTCAGAATTATGTTCTAGGTTGGACCTATGTACAACTTGCCATTCATAGATCGATGAATAGTCGGAGAAAACAATTCAAGTACTTGAAGATATGCTTCAAAATTGTGTAATAGTCTTTGGGGGTCAATGGGACCAATACTTACCTTTATATTAGTTTGCATATAATAATAACTATCACTCCAACATTAACATGGATCCTTTTAAAGCCTTGTATGGTTGAAGATGTACGTTAAGGACCTGAAGGTTTGATGTGTTTAAAGTAAGGCATAAGGATTCAATAGAGAAGGTAAGTTTTATTTAGAAAAGTTAGTATTTTCTCAAAGTCAACAAAATTAGTATCCTAATAGAAGGAAAGAGATGTAAATTTTGAGAAAGATGAGAAGGTGCTATTGAAAGTGTTACCCATGAATGGTGTGATGTGCTTTGGTAGGAAAGAAAAGATTAGTTTGAGGTATCGAACCCTTTTATATCTTTAATGGAGTAGGGTAAATAGTATATAAAATGTCCTTTCCTTTTATTTTGTCTGGGGTTCATCTGGTGTTCCAGGTATCCATGCTTAAGAAGTACCATGGTGATGACGATTACATTATTCGATTGGACTCTAAATTATTTAACAGAGAAGTCTTTTATGATATGAGAGAATTATTATTGTGGATAGAGTTGTAATTTAATTAAGAACTACATTCATTTTGTCTATGAAAGTTCAATAGTGGAATCACCCGATTGAGGAAACAACTTCGAAGACTGAGGCAAACATGCCCAAGTCGTACCCGCATTTGTTCATAGACATAGATAATTACTCTTTCCTTAACCTATTTTATTTTGGGATAATTGTCTTTTGAGGATGAACAACTAGTAAATTGGTATCTAATGTAATGTTTCAATTCATTAGTACACTAAAATAAGGAGTAGAACCCTTGATAGTTTTCGCTTAGACAAACTTCAAAAATTCAGGGTTGTCTTAGTCTTTAATTAGGCAATAATTGGTGTGTCGGTGGGTTTTTTTGATTTGATTTTATTGGAAAGGAAAAATTTAGGAAGTCATTTCAACTTTTCATACATAAAATGGGTTAATAAAGCTCCGGTTATAGAGTTTAACATAAAAGGGTTGGTTGGCTATGCCGTATTTTGAGGGGTATGTTTAAAATAGACTGACTTGAGAAGAGGCCTTAATATTATGCCTTGGTACCACTACTGTGGTAAAAATAGAATAGTGGTTAAGGTATCGCCGTAATGATGGCCTTATTTACCCTTTAAACCGTTGTAGGTGGTCGTTTAGTATTCAGTTTGGTATTTTCAAAGTTTGGATTTGGTAATTTGGTAATCAGTATTTGAACTTAGATACCACATACCATACTTATAAACATCGGTTCGGTAATTTGGTAATCGGTAAATTAAAATTTTGTTCTGTATGGTATTTTACAATACAATATTAAAGTTGGAGATGTGCAAATGTACGTTTCAACTTCAAAGAGTACATTTAATAGAAACCTTATTTAGTATTCTTTTTGTTGCTTTTTACAAATAGATTACCAAGTTCAAGAGATTCTTTGAGACGACTAATACTATTGCCTATTGGGTTGGTTAGACATATATATATATTCAGTAATTCGGTAAATACCAAATACCAAACGGTATTAATATCTTGTACCAAACCCAATCTCGAATACCAAAATATTGAAATTTTACTCTCAAATACCATGCCCAAAAACTGAATTACCAAATACCAATTACCAAATTTTTCAGTTTGGTTTGGTATTTCGGTTTTAGGTATTTTATGCCCAGACCTAGTTGTAGTGGTAACTTTACCGCCGCATAGATAAAAATACAGTTTCCAACTTTCTAAAGTCAAAAAACTCATTTCTTATTCCACTATTTTGAAAATGAGTTGAGGCATAGTAAAGGTGATTTTCTGTATTTTTGGATGTTTTCATCTTGAAAATAAGGGTTATCTACTTTTTAAACTTGAATTAATTTTTAGAATCCTTAGAAATTGCTAGAATATTACTAGTGATAGAAATTGGGATGTAGCCCTAATTAATTAAAATGAATGTAAATTGTTAGGAATATATTAAAATCAAGTTGTAATGATCCTAGGGTGTTAGAAAACACTAGCTAGAGTAGAGTTATGGTTGTTCATGCTGAAATAGATGGAATTCATAGGGTTTAAAGGGTAGAAAATCCTAAGGTAATGGAATTGGGAAAATTCATAGTTGTATTTATTATTAGTGATTCCTAATGGCTTGAAAGGATGAAATTATTAAAATGAGTGTGTAAATTTATTGTTATAAATCAAGAAAGGATCGAAAGGGGAAAAAAAGGCAAACTTGTGGCCTTGAAGTGATTTAAGCAGGAACAGAGGTAGTTTGTGATTTATTTGTAGAAATTAGACTTGCTTGGCCCTACGCTTATTTACGAGTAACTAATTTCGAACATTACTCGTGATTTTGGACTGCATTGTATTTCATTGATGTTGATGGCGATATAAAGTCATTTTAGAGATGAATTAATGGTGATTTAAAACTATGAGGATATGATGATGTTGATAGTGACATTTTTTATGATGATGACATGACGATATTTAGATAAGAATAAATGTGTTGCACCTATATACACATACAAGTGTACGTGGTCTCACCAAGTAATATAGTATCCTTATAAAAAGCTGAATATTGATCCCTTAAAGACTTATGTTAAGAAACTATTCAATTCTAGTTCACCATTGAGATTAATCAAGTTCAAAAGTAACCAAAATATTTTGATAGTTATAATTAAATGTAAAGTAAATAATTCAGCAAATTAAATATCTTGGACAATCAATGGAGAAAACCCCAGGGTTAAAACTTTGCGAATAATCATATGTTATTGAACTTTATTGATTAGGTTACTTATCTTAGTTGTTAATTCATGGGGATGATATTATGATTATGGTCTTTCGAGCATCTAATCACTTATATAACTTAGACCATTTATCGAGGATGTGAGAAATAATTTAAATGCATTCATATGTCATCCCATAAGTGAACCAAATATGTCACTTAGGTATATTCCTATACTAAATGTAAATTATGATAATGGATGTATTCTAAGGGTTGAAAATCCTTAAAATAGTGATAAAAATGATAAATAACCAACCAAATATGATAAATAATCAAAAAAAAGTAAATTCATAACAAGAGTAATCATGTTCTTGGCCTTAAACCCGGAAATGGGCTTTTAACCGCTCATGGCAATAACCGTAATCACGATAGATGAATACATGATAAAATCCATACAAAAAACTAAATTAAAGGAATAAAAACCATTTTTGAAGTCTTATCCAACCTCCCTCAAATTTTACAAGTCGTCCAAGGTATTTAGCATTATAGTTAAGTTTCTTATTTATAGGAGATCAAATCTGCTGATTTTGAGTTAGGGTCCGGGTCTCGCCCTCTATTGTGGTACCTAGGGTGTGAAACGCGGCATAATCAACCATAAATACTGTTTTAGGTCCCATAGGAATATACCAAGGGGTGGAACATACCCCATATCGGTATCTATGCTCCGTGACGCTCCATGGACTCCAAAGTGTCCATTTTACGTCAAATATTGTTCCATACTTTTGTCCATCCATTCCTAGCCTTTTGTGTTGTTTTAACTTGACTCACAACTTTTGTATCATCTATATAGCATCATAAAAACTCACCATGCATACTATAGAATCAAACACCATGAATTAGAGCTCTAAACAACACTATTCAAGAGGATGAACTAGAAACTTAAGCTAAGAATGCTAGTTTTGTCCTTTTGATCTTTAACTTAGTTTTGACTCTTGGCTTGTTTTGATTGAACCTTAAAAATTATAAAAAAAAAATTTCCATAATTAATTAAATAATAAAACTAGTAGGAACTAATTAAAAACACTAGAATCCATCGAGATCTACTAGAACAACACATAGCTCTAGCTAGTAACACTAGCTTTCTCGTTTAAACTCTAAGTGAACAAATTAATTACAAACTTGTTTGAAAATAACCTTAAATATTGTATCCAAGTACTTCAACAATTACATGATCATTTATATCATTATTAACATATTAATCACCCAATAAGTCCTCAAAATAAAGCTAAATAAGCCCGAATAGCAACACTGAGGTGCATAAATCCACCTCCGATCACAACCCCACACTTAAAGCCTTGTTCATCCTCGAACAACTCTTTACTATAAGCATCATAGAGAATACTCTACACTTCTACTACAAGCAAGAAACTCAAGCTAGAACTACAATGAATGCACAAAACATGAGTCCTTACACTAAGCATTTTATGCACAATTGAAAGCACAAGAACACTACTTTAAAACATCGTAGCCTCAAGAATTAACTCACCAAGTTGGAAAAATCATGCATATTTCTCAATCAAAGGGATCATACAAATTACCTAAGTATCATCAAACATGTTCCCTCACAACAAGAGAGTTACCTATAATTACTCACATAAATGAAATTTATTACAAGATGAGTACAAGAATCAAATTACACTCACTCTCACAAAGAATTCAGAAGTTACACAAGATGAACCATAGGCTTGCTCTTAGAGTAGTACTCCACTAATACCAGAATGTTAAAGCTTAGTATCAAGTAGGTATTAAGGTCTATAATGTAGGCTAAGGGACGGGTAGGAACTATTTTTGCCTAGAATAATGACTATCTTTCCTAAGTGCTTTAATACATCACAAATATCACTTCAATTCACCTCTAACAACCAATTTTCCACCTCATCTACCTTTACACATATCTTTTGTTTTTACCCAACTCATTAAGCTAACTCACATATAATATAGAAAAGAGTATTTTCTATTAATTCATGATTCAAATTTAGCATATATTTCTTTCACTCCCAACCACAACACATCAATTGTACACATAAATTGTACATCACTACAAAAATCTAATAAAATATAACATCTGGAGATATGGTATATCAATAACAAACAAGTAAAATAATTATCTGAACATGCTAGTCTGAAAGCCTATAAATTGTTTGACTAAGGAGTTGATGGGACATGTCTCCAACTAACTACAACTATTGAAATAAATTATGTGCTGAAAGAATGAAATAGTCAAATAATAGCATCCTCGAATGATGAGTACTCACTGCTAGTCTGTTTGCTGAACGAATGATCTACTAAGAGTGCTCTGAAGCTCATAGTTCTGAACCTATGGTATAAAACACCATAGTGCAAATGCGTCAGTACGATTGAATGAACTGGTATACAAGTGAGGTAGGTTGAATGCAAGGGGTTTATATACATGAATAATACTAACTAACTGAATAACATAAACCTGAGAATACATGCATGAATACGTGAATTATGACTGAGATCATGAAATCACCGAATCTGAATACAGATAACATAAGTTTCATATATCTAATATACTATTATCTGAATGGCTATGTCTGACAGTCCTGTTGCTGATAGAACTAGCTGAGTTCTATACTGAACTGGATGACTATATCTAACAGTCCTGAATTCTGTAAAACTATCTGAGTTCTATTATTGAGACTGAGACTGAGACTGTAAATGTGGGAAGTAGTCACCTAACCGACATGCCCCAAATAATGCATTATAGTTGAGTTGGGGTCCAATCTATAACCCCAATTGGAATGGTGTCAATACCGTGCCGCAAGTAAGGACAAGTTGTGAGTGATCCCTCATCTAACAGGTACTCTAAGGAGAATGGTAGGACCCTCATCTAACAAGTTAAGACAGCTCATCAACCCTCATCTAATAGGTTAAATGTCTCAACCTATGTTGGCTACATAGTTCTGGAGCGCAAGGATTGCTTCTAAGAATCAGACCTTCTACTCTCAGGTAAGTTCCCATCCTTAGGCTCACTCGGTGCTAAATCCTACTCCCATCTGATTAGACACTAAATTAATTATACTAAACTTACTAGATTGAGTTTACTGAATTTCGTGGACTGGCAAAATATTATTGAGATCTTATAACTAACTAAGATTACTGAGATTACTGAGTTTTTCTGAGTCATGAGACTAACTGAATTCTACTGAACAAGGATTGACTGAGAATATCTTGAAAACATAACACTGGCTCTAGGCATACAGCTAAATTGTTAGGTACAAGTACCCCCAGGACTCAATAGCATAAAACTGACAAGACGTGATACTTCTTGACACGTGACCATAGTTAAGAATTCATAGTACAATCATTGGGGATATTCATGAAGTATCTATATGCCACAAGCTCACACATGAATAGAAGTGCATGTAAATATGTCATAATTTCATAATCCTAATCTCATGAGCATTACATCAATCCATCACAAAGCATAACAATAACATAGGAGTCATTTGAACTTAAGGGTAAAACATAGGTTCATCATTTTGGTCACAATTGAGTCATAAGGCATGTTTTCTATTCTCTTAGGCATTTTATCAAACACCTTGCATGCATAACTATAAGCTTAGGCTTAGACATTAAATTAATTCATCATGGTTGCATAAATCAACATAATTTAGTAGATTTCAATCCACATACTAGCATAAATTAATGAAAACATATTTAACGATTCCAATTTAGGTATCATACATAACCTCAATATGGTTGTAATCAACCCACACCATAAACATCATAATTTATAATTTAAAATTGGGTTCTTGGGCTTTATGGATAAAAGGAATCCATGAATGAACACTTGACATACCTGGGTGGATGATTTCTTAAAGATTTGTGGAGGAAAGCTTGAATTCTTGACTTAGAATTAAGCACTTAGGGATTGATCTTTGAGAGAAACCCTAATTGGATGTTGTGAATGAATAATAAAGTTATGAGCTATTATCTGGTATAATTAGGGGTTAAAATGTGTGGAAAAAGACCTAAATACCATTTTAAAACAGCTTTAAATTGTTGAATGGATCAGCGATGGTCTGTCGCTGGCTCAACGGTCCGTCATTCTGACCGTCATACATGGACTATACTAGGGACTCACTGCCTTAGTAGCGACGGCTTGGGTGACGGTCCGTCGCAAGTTTGACCGTCCATCAACCTTTCCATCATACGTTAGCTATAATATTGAGTTACTGCCTTAGCTGCGATTATCCATCGCTAGATCGATGGTCTGTCAACCTGCCCATCGCACCTGCGCAGTTCTAACAGCTCTCAGTAAAACGTCCATAATGTTTTGCTCCGATATCGGATTTGGACGAAATTGGTATCATTGGAAAGATAATTCAATTATATATCCATTTATGGGTCATGACCTCAAAAAATTAGTAGTATAAGAAAAGATATGCTTGTTTGAAGTTGACTGTGATAATATCTTTCTAAAGAATTCAACCGGTAAGGGATGTTTTGTTCGTCTAATAGCTAGGACGTATTTGAGGCCTTAATATGCATCTAACTTGATCATAAAACTACCAAATCACTATAATTTATTTCTCATAAGCTTGAAGCATGGTTCTACTATCGATTGGGATTCTCGGGGTATTATAAATTTCACATTTCTCCTTCTTGAATTTCGAACTCCCGAGCTCAATTAATTTTACACTAAAGCGCTTAGGATTTTTGGATCAAATTAAGGTATTCAAGGAAGGGGATACAGGCTACATCTGAGGATACAAAACAAATAATATAAAGGATCAATGGGATTAACTAGGATTATGCACAAAGGTAAGTAAAAGAAGGGATGAAACATGTCTATCAAAGAAATGCTTATATCCTATCCTAAACCCACACTCTTTATTATACATTACATACACACCAGGAAAGTTCTAGACATCACATGCAATAAGGAATACATAACAAACTTACATCACATATGGAAAATACTAAACTCAAGTAGGATCATTATAGACTCTAAGCCAAACAATCACATGAATTCAACCTTAAGCTAACAAGTACATGATTCATAAACTAGATCTTAGGAGTCTCAAAAGTAAACATTCACACAGTTAACATTATTTTTATACTCAAACACTTGCATCATGCAGTCATATATGGCACTAATAAGGATATCTCAGTTATCTTAATTTTTTTTCATATTACTCCTAAAAAGAAAATAGGATACCATGGGAATTTCCCCACTCCACACTTAAAAATCAACACTGTCCCCAAAGTATACATAAAATTAGAGATAGAAATACTCTAAGGCCTCTAGGCCTAGATAGTAGCATCTTATAAATCAAGAGGGTTCAATGACCCCAGACTTAGTCTTTACCATGCTCCTCGGCTTAGGTGTTTGGTACTCATACTTCCCATCAATCTTGACTCAAATTAAATAGAAACTACGTAAAGTAAATATAAAATATACTAAAAATAAATACTTACCTTAACTTGGGTTGCCTCCCAAGCAACGCCTGATTTAGTGCCGCGGTACGACCCAACATCACCTTTAATCTTTTTACTTTATCCCCTTCCTCCTACTTGGAGGACTTTTTCTTATTTTTTTTTGTCCTTTTGAGTGTGAACTCTCAAGGTCAACAACTTTCTCAACAATAACCTTTTCAGGCTCATCTATCAGCATAACTTTGGGCTTAGGTATTGGTGGTTTGGGAAGCGCAGTGAGAGAGTTCAATGAGGTATTTGGTGGATTGGTCTCCACTATCTCAAACTCATCCACTTCTATCACGGTAATCATACATAAATCTTTGTATTGGGATAGTGTGTTGAGTGGTTGGTATACCTTGAAGACCACCTCTTCATCATCAAACCTTATTTTAAGCATGCCTTCTCTCACATCTATCAATGCTCCTTTAGTCACTAAGAATGGATTTCCTTAGATGGTCGACACCCTGTTATCTGCCTTATAATCTAAAATAATAAAATTATCAGGGATAATAAACTTACCAACATTGATAAAAACATCCTCAACAATTTCTTCAAGATGGTCTATAGTCTTATTTACCATTAGGAGTAGAATAGAGCACGATTTGGGATTCCCTAAACCCAAGGTATTGAACAATGATAGGGGCATTAAATTAAGACTTTCCCCTAAATCACTCAGTTCATGGACCACCTCGATGGTACCAATCTGAATGGGGAGAGTAAACATCCCAGGGTCCTTAAGATTCCTCATCATATTTTGCATCACCGCAGAGCTACACTCCTTAGTTATTGCTACTATCTCAACATTTTACAACTTAACTTTATTAGTGTAATACCCCGATCGTTCCTTAATCCTAAATTTTTCTTTTGAGTGGATCAGGGTGGTTTCCAAAGTGATTGATGTCTATATTGTGTTGTATTTCTCTAATTTCTACTTTTTTCACATATATCATTGAATAAGCTTTGTATCGATACATATTTCATTGAAATCTGACATTGGACGAGGAGGTTATGGCTATTTTACTAAGCAATGTCGGAATCGCTCAAGCCTGACGGTAGACCTGAAGGATCGCCAAGTCCTTAGTGGACCATCAAGGGGACCATCAAATCAAGGTAGAATATCCAATTTCTGGCCCCCGAGTGATGGATGATCTGGTAGACCATCAATTTCTTGACGGATCATCACTTCAACCGTCACGTCAAGGCAAAATGTCCTAGTTTTTGCACTCAAGTGATGGATGATCTGGTGGACCGTCAGTTCCTCTAATGAACCGTCAGTTCAACCATCACAGACCCGATCAACAATTTGTTTAACTCATTTTTTAGGGGAATTTTGTTCATTTCTGCCCATTTTGGTCTTGTATATATATATCCAAGTCGAGAAACGTTCATTTTTTCTCCTTTCTCTTCCACAACCCTCTAGAAACTAGGGTTTCTTCCAAAATCTTAAATCAAATCTTCTCCAAGAAATTCAAGAACTTTCCCAAGATTTCACCAAGTTGTTCAAGAATTAAGTTCTCCAAGTCAAAGGCATCAAGAAACTTAGCTCAAAAGTGTAAAGAAGAGTTTCCAATTAAGCTTGTTCATCTTAAAAATCATAATCCAAGGTATGTGGGGTTTGAACAAGAACACTTCTTTCGTTCTTGTGCCCACAGATTTAATTTCTATTGAATTTCAGAATTTTTGCAAAATGGGTTTATACCCAAATTACTTTATCAAGGATTTATGAGATTTGAGCTAAACAAGATTGACATATATGACTACTTCTTTGTCCTATTTCTTAAATTTAGAATTTATGCTTTTGCATGAGAAGTTTGACTATTAAATATATATTGATATTTAGCTTGAGGGTCAAGAATGAGTTCCATGATGTTTTCTTGAAGTTTTGATACTTGATATGATTTGATAAGCAAGTGTACTTGAAGATAAGAAAGATTATTTTGAGATTGAGTCGAGTTAGGAATCCACAAGTTGATTATGATTCATAAATAAGATATATATTTATATTTTGGTCTTCATGATAGACCCTTGATTTTATTAAGGTGGATTTCCTAACGCTTTCTGAGCTTAAGTCAGGGAGTAGTATTTACCACTGAGCGAGAAGTATGGGTTTAGCGCATCCTACTTCCCCAGAACTACGTACCACCGTAGGATTAAGATTAAGGGCCAAAGGCCAAGACAATGATCACTAAATTTAAGGTTCTACTCCGATGGCAAGTATAGAACAGCTCTCCCCAATATGGGCAAGATGTTGGACTCCATGAAAGATCACATGGTTTATGTCGGTTATAAGAAACTCTCAAGTTCATAATAGTTAAGTTTCTTGAGACACCAATTCACTCTAAGTCTTAAGTCAAAGAGTTTCGAGTTGAGTCCAATGGTGTATGATATTTATGAAGCATGTGTTATTAATGATGATTTATGGAAAACATGTTCTGGTAACTCAAGCAAAGAGAGTCATTATTATCAATATGTGTAATACCCCAAAAAATCCAACCCAATATTAGAGCCATGTACCAATCTCATGCATAGTACATCATGGTTCTTTTATAGTTTTATGAGTAGCTTAGATGTATATTAAGGCTTCAAATAACTCCTAACTATCAGACGAATCAAAACATTCTTTACTGATTGAATTCTTGAGACGGATAATGGTATAGTCAACATTAAAGGAGCATATCTCTCATTATACTTGGAATTTTTGAGCTCATGACCTATCAAAAGAGAGATCATTGAATTAGATTTCCAACTATACCAATTTCACCTAAATTCAATATTGGAGCAAAGAGTTATTCCTATTTTAATCCAACATGTCAGGCTGGAAATAGTGTGATGACATTCGTGGTAGCTTACCACATTTGTGACGCCCTATCACGAAGGACGTCAGCCTTAGGCAGAAACCAGATCCTAAGTGATGAAATTTGTGGTAGCTTACCATATTTGTGATGCCCTATCACAAAGGTCATTAGCCTTAGGCAGAAACCATCTCCTAAGTGACGACATTCATGGTAGCTTACCACATTTGTGACTCTTTATCATAAAGGTCGTCAGCCTTAGGCAGAGACCGGCTCCTAAGTGATGATATTCATGGTAGCTTACCACATTTGTGATGCCCTATCATGAAGGTCGTCAGCCTTAGGCCGAAACCATCTCCTAAGTGACAACAATCGTGGTAGCTTACCACATTTGTGATGCCTTGTCACAAATGTCGCCAGCTATGATTTTCAGCAACTAGGAATTTATTTCATAAGGGTATTTTGGTCTTTTCCTTCACCTTCCATGACTTATAACCCTAAAGAGGAGTAATTTTTCCCATTTTTCTTCAGTTAAGCATCTCAAAAACCCTCTCTTACGCTCTCAACCACAAGATTAGGGTTTCGATCAAACTATCTCTCAAAAGCAAGATTCAAGTCTTTTCTCAAGATAATTGAGAATTAAGTTTCCCAATCCAAGAACTCTCCAGAAAATCATCAAGGTTTCCTTTCTATGGTATGCGTAGTGTTCATCTATGGATCCAATCCATTCATAGAGCTCAAGAACCATGTTTTAACTATTATTTTTTAACTTTTTTATGGTGATATGAGTATATACATGTTGAAGATTGTTGTTTAAGTTTAAATGTGATGTCTTAAGGTGTTTTCATGGAATATGTATGTTTTTAATTGAAAACCATGAACTTTAGGTGGTTTAATATGGCGGTATGAAACTCACATATTCATTAAAGATTGCATGCAATTTGTTTGATAAAATGCTTAGGATGCTAGAAATTTATCTTTGTATGGTTCTATGATGTCTAAATGACAAGTTCATGTTTGCTATATACTTCAATATGAATTATGTGCTTTTCATGTATTGCTATTGTGGTGGTATAAAGCATGCAAGATAATGGAGATATACAATATGTACACGAAATATATCCATGCATTCCCTACAATTTTTAAGATGTTGAATAACTAGATGAAATATGATATCCCCTACTTATGATAATGTGAATTATGAACTCCAATCTTATGATCAAGTCAATCATGTTGTGTCAGTTTCCTTCCATCAAGTCCTAGGGGTATTCTTACTCAAAATCTATAGCTGTGTGCCTAGAGCCATGTCATGTTTCATGATATACAAAATCAAGCCATGATTCAGTAGAATTTAGTTAGTCATGTGACATAGGAAACATCATAGTCTCAGTCAGTTATAAGTTATCAGTAGTATTCCATCAGTCAATGGAATTCAGTAAGTTCCACTTATGTATAGTCAGTTAAATCATGTTCAGTCTCTTCAGATGGGAGTAGGAGTTAGCACCGAGTGAACCCAAGGATGGGAAATCACCTGTATATGAGGGCGTAATTCTTATCAGTCATCCTTACGTTCTAGAACTATGTAGCCAGCATAGGTTGAAACATCACAGCTAGTTATATGAGGCTAGTTGGAGACATGTTCGTTCAACTCCTTATTCAGATAGTACTTAGAGGCTTTCAGAGTCAGTATTCAAAGTTATGTTCAGATTTGATTCAGTTTTCAGTTGTTTTAGGTATCTTTCACCCATATGGATATTATGTTCTGATAGATTCTTTATTTAGTTGAACTTTATGGCCTACATGTTCATGTTTTCTGCATTATTATGTTATATATACAGTGTACAAGTATAGATATCAGTCATGGGTTACCTTAAGGTCCCTCAGGGTCATGAGCACCGTGTAGCATTCCGATTCAGAAAATCAGGGCGTTACAAACTTTGTATTAGAGCCTAAGGTTCAATATTGTCCTAGGAAGTCTGAAAGCCACATCTAGAGTCTTGTATATGGGTGTGTTGTGCACCACATTTACGTACAGGAGGCTATGAGATATTTTAGGAATAGTTCCATTTCTTCAGTATTTATGTCGTGCTAGTAAGCATAATTTCAAGTCAGTATCTCAGTCTTATCCACTCTTCTCTTATTTCAGAAACATGCCTCCAAAGAGAAGAAATCATCTAGCTGCTCAGCCCAAAGATCCTTTGGGCGAATATGTTTCTCATGCAGAGTTCAGCACTGTATTTACCGCTCTTGCTCAGTCTGTAGCTACCCAGAATGAACGACCACCAGTCATTTCGGCCAACCCAGTGGCTAATTCAGCAGCAACTATGATTCGAGACTTCACCCAAATAAACCCTCTGTCCTTCTTTGTGTCTAAGTCATATGAGGATCCACAAGAATTCATTGACCAAGTTAATAAGTTCATTGATATCATGGGAGTCACTTATTCTCAGAGTGCCGAGTTAGATGCATACCAATTACAAGATGTCGCTCACACTTGGTACAAGCAGTGGTTAGCAGAAAGGTTAGAAGATGCAGGTCCTGTTGAGTGGGAAGAATTTGTCACGGTTTTCTTAGACAGATCTTTCCCCAAGAGCTGAGAGAGGCCAAGGTTCTTAAGTTCATCAATCTCAGGCAGAGAAATATAAATGTTATAGAGTATTCTCTTAGATTTACTCAGCTAGATAGATATACCCCTCATGTGGTTGCAAATAATAGGGCTAAGATGAGCAAGTTCGTATCAGGGGTGAATGATAGCGTGGTAAATGAGTGTAGGTCTGCGATGCTGAACAGTGATATGAATTTAGCATGGCTCATGAACCATATTCAATAGATAGATGAGTAGAAGGTTAAGACTAGGGAGATACAGAACAAGAGAGCAAGAGCAGGCAGTTTCAGTTTTGCTCAGCCCAAATCAGAGGGAGGAAATTGTTTGCAGTTTTGTTGTAAGTGAGCAGTTCCAGCCCCTTCCTCCACTAATACCCCAATGCCAAATTTTAGGGATAGAAATAGAGACAGAGCACCAGGCTCTAAATCTCAGAGCAGTGTTAGCAGTGCCCACACTTATCCTCAGTGTCAGACCTGCGGTAAACACCATCAGGGTGTGTGTAGAGCGGGTCAAGGCATTTGTTTTGGTTGTTGTAATCTAGGCCACAGAGTTAGGGAATATCCTCAGCCAGGTCCTCAGGGTTAGTAGAATCATTCCACAGCTCATTACGGTCGCCCGAACTTGTAGTGTGCCACTTTGAATGCTACTAGTGGGCAATGCCCAAACAGACTCTATTCTCTTCAGACCCGATAGGATCAGTAAAATTCTCCTGATGTCATTACTGGTACATTATAGATTTTCCATGTTTATGTTTATGCTTTTGTAGACCTAGGTGCATCCTTGTCTTTTGTCACTCCATACATAGCAGATGATTTCAGAATCAGGCATCACAAAGGTGGTAAGCTACCACAAATGTCATTACTTAGGAGCTAGTTTCTGCCTAAGGCTGATGACCTTCGTGATAGGGCTTCACAAATGTTTTAAGCTACCATGAATTTCGTCACTTAAGAGCTGGTTTCTGCCTAAGGCTGACGACCGTCATTATAGGGCATTACAAATATGGTAAGCTACCATGAATGTCGTCAATTAGGAGCGTGTTTCTGCCTAAGGCTGACAACTTTCGTTATAGGGCATCACAAATATGGTAAGCTACCACGAATGTCATCACTTAGGAGCTGGTTTATGCCTAAGGATGACGACCTTCGTGATAGGGCATCACAAATGTGGTAAGCTACCACGAATGTCATCACACTGTTTCCAGCCTGACATGCTAGAGTAAAATAGGAATAACTCTTTGCTCCAATATCGAATTTAGGAAAATTGATATCTTTAGAAAGCTAATTCAATTATCTATCTGTCGATAGTTCATGAGCTTAAAAATTCCAAGTAAAATTAGAGATATGCTCGTTTGAAGTTTACTATACCAATATCCTTCTGAAGAATACAATTGGTAAGGAATGTTTTGATTTGTCTGATAGTTGGGAGGAATGTTTTGATTTGTCTGATAACTAAGAGTTATTTGAAGCCTTAATATACATCTAACCTACTCATAAAACTATAAAAAAACCTTGATGTACTATGCATGAGCTTGGTACATGGCTCTAATATTGGTTTAGATTTTTGGGGTATTACAATATCTCCTCCTTGGAAACATTTGTCCTTGAATGATGAATACTTGAGAGGGGAGAAAAGATAAAATGACGCATACACTGATCTTGCTCAACTGGCACAAGATTTTAGGACTGAATTAAATTCTAAACTGAACATGCATATCTAGTGCATGACTGATAAGCTAAACTCATGAATGCATGATAAGCTATGCACTGATACTTGATACCAATTTTATACTGGAATTTTGAATATGTAACTAAATAAGCTTAAGGAAAATGGTTACCTCGAGTAAGTCTGAATTAGTGGAGAAAAGATGAGGGTACTTGGTTCGCATGTCTGCTTCTGTTTCCCAAGTAGCCCCCTCCATGGACTGATTCCATCAATGAACCTTGACTAGAGGCACTTTTTTATTCCTCAGCCTATGATTTTGATAGTTGAGGATTTCAACATGATTTTGATAGTTGAGGATTTCAACTGGAATCTCTTTATAAGAGAGGCTATTCTAAATATCAAAGCTCTGAATAGGGACTACAACTGCTGGGTCACCTATGCACTTCTTGAGCAAAGAGACATGGAAGACTGGATGAACTGAG
The DNA here is from genome assembly GCF_002878395.1 of Capsicum annuum. NCBI lineage: Eukaryota > Viridiplantae > Streptophyta > Magnoliopsida > Solanales > Solanaceae > Capsicum > Capsicum annuum. The sequence goes on from NC_061116.1 coordinate 75,935,735, forward strand.
GCTAGATCTGAAAGCAATTTGAGCTCATAGGCTACCTTGTCGAAGTGACTGAGAATCCTGAAGGGACCGACATATCAGGGATTGAGCTTTCCCTTCTTGCCGAATCTCTTCACTCCCTTCATGGGAGAGATCTTGAGATAGACATAGTCATTGACCTCGAATTTGAGATCCTTTTTATGAACATCCACATAAGACTTTTGTCGGCTCTAAGCAGCCTGGAGTCTTTCTCTGATCAACTGAACTTTCTCTAAGGCATCGAATACTAAGTCAGGCCCTATAGGTGTGATCTCACTAACTTCGAACCAACCAATTAGAGACCCACATCTCCTACCATAGAGAGCTTTGAATGTAGCTATCTGAATATTGGAGTGATAGCTATTGTTGTATGCGAACTCAATCAAAGGCAGGTGGTCATCCCAGCTTCTCTTAAAATCAAATGCATACGCCCTTAGCATATCTTTTAGAGTCTGAATGGTCCTTTCTGCTTGACCATCTATCTGAGGATGAAACATTGTACTGAGATAAACTTGGGTACCAAGACCTTTTTGGAATGCTTTCCAGAAGTGAGAGGTGAACTAGGTACCTCTATCTGAGATGATAGATAGTGGAACACCGTGTAATATGACCAACTCCTTGATATAGAGTTTGCCATAATCCTTGGCTGATTAAGAGGTATGAACTGGAAGGAAATGAGCTGACTTGGTCAGTCTGTCTACAATGACACAAACTGAATCATGCTAATGACGTGTTCTAGGAAAACCCATCATGAAGTCCATCTTCACTTTTTCCCACTTCCAAGTAGGAATAGTGAACTCTTGTATGGAACCACTAGGTTTTTGATGCTCTATCTTAACCTGGTGATATGTAGAGCACTTAGCCTCAAACTCTGCAACGTCCCTCTTCATCCCACTCCACTAATAGATCTCCCACAAGTCGCGGTAAATCTTAGTGGCCCCTTGATGAATAGAGTATCGCGCACCATGAACCTCTCCAAGAATTCGCTACCTCAAGTCATCTACACCGGGAACACACAGGCAACCCTGACAACGAAGAACACCATCTCCTCCGTGGGAGAAAACCTCTACTTCCTGATTCTGAACTGACTCTTTTAGCTCAACAAGGCTAGGATCCCTGTCTTGCTTCTCTTTTACCTCAGAAACTAGAGATGACTCTGAACTACTCTAAATACATACACCACCCTCTAAAGAGTAAACTAAGTGAACACCTAGTCTGGCAAGCTGATGAATCTCCTGAGCTAATTTTTTCTTACTATTCTCAAAATGGGAAACACTACCTATGGACAGTCTACTGAGTACGTCGGCCACTACATTGGCCTTACCAGGATGATAAAGGACACTCATGTCATAATCCTTCAAGAGCTCTAACCACCTTCTCTGACAAAGATTAAGATCTTTCTAGGAAAAGACATACTGAAGGATCTTATGATTTGTGAGGACGTCCACATGAACACCGTATAGATAATGCCTCCAAATCTTCAAAGAAAAGACAAATGTTGCTAACTCAAGGTCATGAGTAGGATAATTCTTCTCATGGGGCTTTAATTGTCTGAAGGCGTAGGCTATAACTCTACCATGCTGCATAAGGACAAAACCTAAATCTACTCTGGATGCATCACAATATACTACGAATCCATCAAAATTGTCGGGAAGTCCTAAAACTGGAGCTGAGGTGAGTCGAGTCTTCAACTCCTAAAAAATTTTCTCGCAAGGTTCTGACCACTAAAACTTGACCTTCTTCTGAGTCAATCTGGACATAAAAGATAAAATAGAATAAAATCCCTCAACAAACCATCGGTAATAGCTAGCCAAACCCAAGAAACTCCTGATATTTGATGGAGAGATAGGGTGAGGCCAGTTTTTTACCGCTTCGATTTTATGATGATCTACTCTAATGCCATTATCGGAAATAATGTAGCCAAGGAATTCTACTGATGTTAGCAAAAATCTGCACTTAATGAACTTGGCGAACAACTTGTGATCCCTGAGAGTCTGAAGAACAATTATGAGATGGTTTGAATGATCACGCTCTATGCGAGAATACACCAGAATATCATCTATGAAGACTATGATGAATGTGTCCAAGTACTTCTTGAACACCCATTTCATCAAGTCCATGAAAGCTGCAGGGGCATTGGTAAGACCAAAGGACATGACTAGAAATTCAAAGTGACCATACCGAGTATGAAAAGTTGACTTCAAAATGTCACATTCTCTAACTCTGAGCTGATGATAGCCTGATCTGAGGTCTATCTTGGAGAAATACTGGAACCTTAAAGTTGGTCAAATAAGTCATCTATCCTAGTTAGCGGATAGTTGTTCTTGACTGTGACTTTGTTAAGCTGACGGTAATCAATACACATTCTGAGAGAACCATCTTTCTTGCACATGAATAAGACTGGCGCACCCTATGGGGATACACTGGGCCTGATGAATCCCTTATTTAAGAGATCCTTCAACTGATCTTTAAGTTTTTTGAGTTCTATTGGTGCCATTCTATATGGCAGAATAGAAATAGGCTGAGTATCTGGGAGAAAGTCTATGCCAAAGTCTATTTCCCTTTTGGGAGGAATGCTTAGAAGATATTCGAGAAGGACGTCTGAATATTCATTAACCATTGGGATTGATTTGAGACTGGGAGATTCGGAACTATAATCCTTAACATGAACGATATGGTACACACACCCCTTAGAAATTATTTTTCGTGCCCAAAGATAAGAAACAAGCTGACCCTTGAAAGATGAAGTGCTACTCTTCCACTCTAGGATGGGCTCATTCGAGAACTAAAATTGAACTATCCTATTTCTACAGTCGACTATGGAATAGCAAGAATGAAGCCAATCCATGCTGAGAATGACATCAAAATTAGTCATCTCTAAATCGACTAAATTTGCTAACATAGATTTTTAAAATATCATAATCGAGTAGTTCCTGTATACCCACCGAGCTATGATGGTTTTACCCACTAGGGTAGAGACTGAAAAAGGCTCTTCTAAAATTTCGAGACTGATTCCAAAATTTTAGTAGAGCCCTTTTTAGTCTCTACCCTAGTGGGTAAAACCATCATAGCTCACGGGTATACAGGAACTACCCGATTATGATATTCTAGAAATCCACATCAGCAGATTTAGTCAAGTTAGAGATGACTAATTTTTATATCATTCTCAGCATGGATTGGCTTCATTCCTGCTATGCCATAGTCGACTGCAAAAATAGGATAGTTCTATTTCAGTTCCCGAATGAGCCCGTCCAAGAGTGGAAGGGTAGCACTTCGCCTTTCAAGGGTCAGCTTGTTTCCTACCTTCAGGCAAGGAAAATGATTTCTAAAGGGTGTGTGTATAATCTCGTGCATATTAAGGATTCCAATTTTGAATCTCCTAGTCTCAAATCAGTCCCAGTAGTTAATGAATATTCAAACGTCTTTCCCGAAGATCTTCTAGGCATTCCTCCCAAAATGGAAATAGACTTTGGAATACACCTTCTCCTAGATACTCAACCTATTTCTATTCCGCCATATAGAATGGCACCAGCAGAACTCAAGGAACTGAAATATTAGTTGAAGAATCTCTTAGATAAGGGATTCATCAGGCCCAGGGTATCCCTATGGGGTGCACTAGTCTTATGCGTGTAAAAGAAAGATGGTTCTCTCAGAATGTGTATTGATTACCATCAGCTTAACAAAGTCACAGTCAAGAATAAGAGCAGTGATGTAGTATCAGAACAACAAGCAGAAAAGATTAAAAAGCAAAAACTATTTGATATAAATACCACAACACAAGCCGAAGCTTATAACATTGCTATTGAGGAGTTGCAAAGCAAGAGAAAGATTGAAAAAGAAAACACAATGGTTGTAGTGTTCAATTCAAAGAGTGTTAATACTAGACTTCTAGGGGTAGAAGATTAAAGTTAGATCTTATCACAAGCTTCTTATCATAAACCATTGAAAATTGATAGATTTATGGAATTTCAAAAAAATGAAAAGGTGGTAGGTTCTTATCCAGATGTATCAGATAGGGCTTTATCACTATTGAATACTACAGGATAAAAATAAGGGAGTACATAGGAGGTCTCAAATAAATGCATAAAAATAAGTCCTCTTAAAACATTATATGAATTACTCTCATAAAAAAAATTTAAAGAGAAACAACGGAAAGAGGAAGATCCCGGTCAATAGGTAGAAGATTTAGAAAAAGTTAAAAATTCATAGATTGAAGAGCAGATGTGTAATGAAGATGGGTTATATCCTAAATCAATCAAAAGCAAAAATAAAGGGAAAAATATTATGGAATCTTGGTTACAAGGGTGAATCCTAAGAGAGGTGCTAAATTGTAACGCCCCGAGTCTAGTACCAAGAATGCTATACGGTGCCTATGACCTCGAAGGACCACAAACTAACCCATGACTGCTATCTATACCTGTACACTGCATAATATATGTATACAAATGCGAAAATAAAGGCTGAAAGGCCATAAGGTTCAAATCTGATAAAAATATAACATTTGGGTGGGGTATGAAATACACAAAATAGCTGTAGTAAACTGTCTAAAACATGATAGTCTGAAAAGCCTCTAAATGTCTGAATAAGGAGTTAATGGGATATGTCCCCAACTAACTCCAGCTACTGAAATAATGTCCCCAACTAACTCCAGCTACTGAAATAAACTAAGTACTGAAATGATAAAATAATGATTATGTCCTCCAAGGATGAGGACTCACTATTGACTCTTACTGCTGAGTACTGGAATACTACTGATGCTCTGAGCTCATGCTTCTGAACCTATGGCATAAAACACTATAGCATAAATGTATCAGTACGTTTAAATGTACTGGTATGCATGTGAGGTAGGCTGAATACATGGGGTTCATATGCATAAACAATACTAACTGACTGAATAACATGAAAATGAGAATACATGCATGAGCAAGTAACTATAACTAAGACCATACTAACACTGGTATGGGGTTCTGAGTACTAATTTATTGACGTCTGAGTTTACTGATACTGACAACTAAGTCTACTGAATACCGAGAGTCTGATGTTATATTACTGATAAAGAAAAGATTGTTTCTAATAGTTCTGATTATGAAAAACTGGGCTGATTGACTGTTCTGACAGTCCTAAAATTGAATACTGATAACATGGGTTTTGTATAGTTAATATACTATTAACTGAGTTTGTGATAACATGATTACTGTACCTGAGAACTGATAACATAAGTAACTATATCTGATAGTCCTGATACTGATGGAACTAGCTGAGTTTTATAAATTAAATTGACTATATTTGACAGTCTTGAGATCTGTAGAACTATCTGAGTTCTATTACTGAGACTGAATGACTGTATCTAACGGTCCTGATCTGTAGCTGAAACTATGGGAAGTAGATATCTAATTGACATGCCCTAAATAATGCATTATAGTTGAGTTGGGGTCCAACCTGTAACCTTAATTGGAAGGGTGTCGATACTGCTCCACTGGTAAGGACAAGCTGTGGGTGACCCTCATCTGACAGTATCCCTAAAAGAGAATGGTGGGACCCTTATCTAACAGTGTTTATCCACTTTATCAACCCTTATTTGATAGTGTTGATGTCTCAACCTACGCTAGCTACATAGTTCTGGAGTGCAAGGATGACTTCTACGAATCACACCCTCGTCTAACAGTGTGTGTTCCCATTCTTGGGTTCACTCGGTGCTGATTCCTACTTTCATCTGAATAGACACTAAACATGGATTACTAAACTGAACTAGACTAAATTAACTGAGTTTTTGTTGACTGACAAAATAGTACTAAGATTAATGTATTACTGAGCTTTCTTGAGTTACATGACTGACTGAGTTCTATGGATCATGGCTTGACTAAGGATATCGTGAAAACCTGACACTAACTCTAGGAACACATCTATATTTTTTGAGTACAAAAACCTCCAGGACTCGATGGGAAGAAACTAACAAAGCATGACTTTCTTGAATACATGACTAACATCACAATCCATAATACAATAAGTAGGATATTTCATGAAGTACAAGTTCTAAAGCACCACAATGGCATATTCATATATCCATACTTCATTGACTAAGACATTTCATCAAACACTTGATGTGTGTAAACTTGTACATGAATGGAGATTTCATATTATTATTCTAGTATGGCACTTTTTCTTCACATAGGCATTTAATCAAACATACGGGGAGCATACTTTGGTTATACAATCATCAACACATCTAATAATCATGGATACATCAATCAACTTTTAAATTGAAGGGGGTTTATCATGATTATTATGTATATCTTCATATACTAGGGTCAATCATTGGAATATGTAATTTAAAACATGAAGCAAAACCTCAAAACACCATGAACATGAATTTCAAATCTATTCAAATCATGAACATTCATAAATACACAAATCTTTTATTTTGAAAAGAAATTCTTGAGCTTCATGGGTAAGAAGGACCCATGAATCAACGTATGACATACCTTAATGCTTGACTTTAAGAAGATTGACGATAAAATTTTTCAGATTTGAATCTTCTATTATAACTCTAAGGCTTGTTCTTGAGAGAGTTAGAGAGAAAGTGAGTATATTTTGGTGAATTGAGGCTGAATTTCGCGTTTATAGTGTTTTATGTTGTGGGGGTATGGTTTAGGGTGAGAAAAAAGACTAAAATACCCATACAAAAACACTTCCCAGTTGTTGAAATTCTTATCTAACAACCAAGGCTTATAATTCGTCAGATATGTGATGGCCCGTCAGATATGTCGTCACTCAGTTGCCAGGCTAATATGATAGAGTAAAATAGGTATAACCTTTTTCTCCAATATCGTATTTGAGAAAATTTTGTATAATTGGAAAGGTAATTTAATTATATATCTATTGGTGGGTCATGAACTCAAAAATTCATAGTATAAAGAGAGATATAATTGTTCGAAGTTGACTATACTAATATCCTTCCCAAGAGTTCAATCGGTAAGGAATGTTTTGATTCGCCTAATAGCTAGGACGCATTTGAGAATTCACATAAAACTTGATCATAAAATTGACAAAGAACCATGATGTACTATGCATAATCTTGAAATATGGTACTAATATTAATTTGCAGTTTTTGGGGTATTACATAAATCCAAATCCAAATGACAATGAAAGCATTATTTTGTAATGTGAGGTTTCTAAGAACTCAGAATTCGATCCATAGGATTCAGATGTTACACAGGCATCACAAATTTTTTATTATAGCATTGATGGAATCTTTTTAAGGTATTAATCAAATCCAAAAATATAAAAGAAAGATGGGAAAGCAATATGCAAACTACAATCAGAATGGGAAGATATAGATTTTCATTAGTAACAATATTAATGTGAGTATTTTATCACATACAGAACAACAATTGATAGCGCAGTTGGAATTTTTGGAATCTGGTAGATAATTGATAAATACTGTAGTTTATGCTAAATGTGACGCTCAGGAGAAACTTCATTTATGGGAAGAAATATACTCTGTATATATTAATAATTCATTACCTTGGTTAATAAGGGATGATTTCAATGTCATTCTGAGTGATGAGGAGAAGATAGGGAGTTTTCTAGTGTATCTAGAAGAATATGAGGATTTTGCTTTTTGTATAAAGTCCTGTTATCTAATGGATTTTAACTTTAAAGGTAGCCTTTTTACTTGGTGGAATGGAAGAATTGATAATGCATGCATATTTAAGAGGTTTATAGGCTTCTTGGTAATCATGAGTTTATGGGTATATTTGGAACAATTGAGGTGGAACACATAGCTAGAACTGGCTCAGATCATGCTCCACTTCTAATATCTTGTGGAAATCTTTTTAATAATATTTGAAGAGGTTTCAGAGTTCTCAATTTTTGGACAGAGAGGAATGATTTTTTGCAAATTGTGATTAAGAATTGTAATTTTAATGAACAAGGGAATATCCTTATAAATCTCAAATAGAAGTTGAACAAGACTAAAATTACTTTAGTATAGTGGAGCAAAGAAAGCTTTGGTGATATTTCTAAATAGCTGAAAGAGGGAGGAAATTATTAGATTGAAAGAAGTGCTTTTAAATAAAATCCTACTACAAAGAAAAAAAATGGTGCTTTAAAGAGCTCAAGCAGAATTGAAGAGTTATATTCATTTTGAAGAAGAGTTTTGGAAGCAGAAAATTGGATTTCAATGGTTTTCAGAAGGGGAAAAGAATACAGTTTTTTCATATTTTGGTTAAAGAAAGAAGAAAGAGGTTAAATATTCAGAAAATAAAAGAGACAGATGGACAGTGTGTTTTTTAGGGGTAAGGCAATACTTATTCAAAGTGTGCTTTACAATATTCCAATCATTTTACTGTCTTCTATCATACCTCCTAAATGTGTCCTTAATGATTTGCATAAGTTATTTACAAGATTCTTGTGAAATTTTAAGAAGATTTCTAGAAACAGACATTGCGTGGCTTGGAATAATATTTGTAGGCCCAAGGAAGAAGGAGGTTTGGGATTTAGATCCCATTTTTTATATATCTAAGGCCCTATTTGCCAAATTGTGGTGGGTATTTAGAACTGAGAAAACTTTATGGACCAATTTTATGTGGTACACATATTGTAAGAAAGTGACACCTTAGATGGTGGAATGGAGAGGTGGATCTATAATTTGGACAAATATGCTTGAATATAGGGATATATTTGATCAGGAAATATGGTGGGAACTCAAATATGGTCATTCCAATGTATGGTTTTATAACTGGACATAACTTGGTGCTCTTCATTACTATTTACTTATTGATAGACCCAAGAATTATCTTATTGAAGAGGTGAATCAATTGTGTAATTTGGATGGGTGGAATGTTGAAATGATGCAGAAGAATTTTGGTGAAGAGTTTTCTGAACATATTGTTCAGAATATCAGCTATGCTACAGAATCAAATACTTGGGATAAGGCTTGGTGGATGTTTACATCTTCTGGAAAGTTTTCTATTAAGTCTGCATGGGAGAATATAAGGAAGAAGAATGATATTATTCAGAACTTTAATGAATTATGGATAAAAGGAACACCTTTTTAAGGTATCATGCTTTTTGTGGAGGTTGTGGAAGAAGATAATTCCTATTGGGGAGGGGCTAATCAGTAATAGAATGTGTTATAATGTGTTATGTTATTATTGTGAAGGGATTGTTCAAGAAACTATTGAACACTTATTTATGCAGTGTAGTTTTTCTAAAGAATTGTGGAAATATTTTGCTTCAGTTGCTGCATTTGCAGGCCCTGTTCTACACATTAAATACAGTGTGCTTTACAAGACCCAAAACTGGGACATGTCGTACGGGCATCTTAATCCCAACTTGGATCGGAGATTACACCATTAACCCAAACTAGTCATCACATCAAATCACAAGGGTCGAATAAAATCTGACCATATATCAAAGTAGTAGAAAATAATACTAATAGTCATAACCTGAACAATATCTACACTTTTCATTTATGTCAACATTCTAACCAACACACCCAATTCCACAGTCATTCACAATGCCTCTACATAAATCAAAAGTCTAAATAAGTATATGTTGGGACATGCCCCCAACAATAGCCAAAATCGAATCCAAGACAAGTCTATAATAATAAGCTAAAGACTATGAAATATATGACTCTCGAAGAATGGAAGATTACCACTTCAATGTCAATCACCCGATCTGCTCGAACATCTGTCACTGTGCATTAAAAGAAGAAGATACTCTGGCCCTTATGTCGCGTGGGGACATAGCGTTCGGAGATGGTTAACGGTTAGAGCACTAACAAGTAACTCACGGATAAGTATAAAATATCATCATCATTCAATAACAAGTCAATATATCACATTCTACCACATTCAAAAACTTATTCATACATATAGGTATATCACATGCCAAACAAGTGAACAAGCCGTATAAACACTCTTGAAGCACTAAGATATTAGACATGAATTAGAGGACTCCAACCTGTCACACTTATCGATTCAAACAATTCTTACCAGGCAAAGGACTTTAACCACATTCTCTTATTTTTAGATAACAGACTCTAACCATATACACACTTATTAACGAAGGGACTTTAACCTCAGCTCTTTTATTAGGCTAGGGACTCTAACCTCAAGCCGTATTAGATAAGGGACTCTAACCTAAGCCAGCATCATAGATTTAGCAAGGAACTCTAACCACAACTAATTTCATTTAAGCAAGGGACATTAACCATAAGCTATCACGACTATCATATTCCACATTGGGACTTTAACCCTTTGTCCATACGTTGACATTCATTCAATACACACTTAATGACTTTAAATTCAACACTATACATGACCACAAGGTCTTCATGGGAGCATTCATCACTCAATCATTCAAATAGTCCAATGCCTTAATTCAATTCATCACATAATTCAATTTATGGTCAACAAGACCCTTACAATCCATTCATTCCTTATTAGCAATCTTATACCACACTTTACACAATTTAAGTTCAATATCATGTTTAGGGACTTTAACCCATTATTATCCATCAAACCAACAAGGTCATCAATTGAACAATGCATGGCTCATAATAAATTTACATAATCATTTACCATCCACTCATTTTTTTTGGCCCTTGCCCTAGTTCCAAACATCATCAACATGTGACTAGATAATTCACTTTGACATTTTCACAAACACCTCGGTGCATTCCTTTACCAAGGTCAAAATAATAGTAGAAATCATCTCTATTAGGGTTACTCAAGACCCACATGGTAAACCACCAACAATAAGAACCTATATGTGCAAATCATCACCAATATCATGTATAAACACAAGTCCAATCAAGAGCATACATTAGTCATCACTATGTATCAAAACCCTTTATATTTGATTTCAAAACATTCATTTATAATCCAGAATCCATGTATAAAATACATGGTATTTGATTTTAAAACAAGGTATAGATTCACATGCCTTAGACCACTTGATGCACCAAGAGAGCTTGACCTCACTTTGCCTCTAGAAAAACACCTTTGGAAACCTAGCCTCCAATTCTTCAAGAATATGTTGGAGAGAGTATTTAGGATGTTTGATCCACTCAAAATGTGTTTTAGGAAGCCACACATACTTATATAGTGAGGGGACTTAGGGTTTTAAGGGTAGGAAATGACTAGTGGGTCCTTAACCAAAAGCTAGAAAATGGACGTCCAAGAGGGTATGACTTACTTGAGTCAATCGTACCCTACGGTATGAGTGGCACCCTAACTCGTACCCTAGTCTTTACCCAGGACTCTTACACTGGTGGGGTATGACCACGCCACCTAGACTTGTATCCAAAGGGTATGACTTGCACCCAAACCGTACCTCTAACTCATACCAAAATCAGTCCACTCATGTTCAAGACAACACTTTATATGCCTAGGTTAGGTACGACTTGTACCTTAAGGTATAATTGAGGGGAGGTTAAATCGTACCTCGGACAATGAGTAATCTCTACCATACTGCCTAGGTTATGAGAGGGGCCACCAAAGTTGTATACAAGTGTACGACTTGTACCCTTAGTCTTACCTAGTCCAGTGACTTCAAACATGGAAATTTTATAAGGGTCCAAAGTCTAGGTGTTTCAGTTCTCCCCCAGTTGGATCATTTGTCCTCGAATGACGGGTAAGGCAAGCATAAAAATAAGTTAACACATTATCGCACATCAAACCAACCTTTAAACAAGTTAAAATCAAGCAGACAACAAGTATACAATGCATATCATGCTCATTATTAATCGTCTATTCATTACATTGACCTTGAGACTTAAACCCATCTTTTAACAAAGACACTAGTCTATTTCAAAGCTTAGGGACTTAAACCCAATGTTCGTTAAAGATACTTGCTCAATTCTAAGATTAGGGACTTAAACCTATCATCTATCAAAGACCTAAATCAACTCAAAGCATCGGGTCGTTAAACCCATGTCTAACAAAGACATAACTCAAGGTAAGAAGATTAGCATATACCTCAATCACGAGTTTCTAGAATGGCAAAAAAATGTGGATACTTGGACTTCATTTCCTCTTCCGGCTCCCAAGTAGCTTCCTCAAACTTTTGGTTCTTCCATAGAACCTTCACTGAAACCACCTCTTTTGTTCACAACCAGCAAACTTGCAGATCCAAGATCTCCACCAGGACCTTCTCATAGGACAAAGAGTCCAAAATACCAACATTCTCCAATGGAACAACCAATGAAGGGTCACCCACACATTTCCTCAACATAGAGATATGGAAAATCGGGTGAATAGAGTCCATAATAGAAGGCAACTCCAAATCATAGGCAACATTGCCAACCATTTTCAAAATCAAGTAGGGGCAAACATACTGGGGACTAATCTTCCCATTCTTAATGAATCCATCACTCGTTTCATGGTAGACACCTTCAAGAATACCCAATCGCCCATATTAAACTCGAAGTCCCTTCTCCTTATATCCACATAGGACTTTGGCGACTTTAAGTGGTTTTAACTATCATGAATCACCTACACCTTCTCTAAGGCTTGGTAAAATAAATCGAGGACAAGCAACTTACCCTCGCCAACTTTGTACAACCCAATATAAGATCGACATCTCCAGACATATAATGCCTCAAAATGGGCTATTCCAATGCTAAATTGGTAACTATTATTATAGGCGAACTCAATCAAAGGCAAGTGGTAATACTAACTACCACAATAATCAATCACGCAAGCCCACAACATTTCCTCCAATGTTTAGATGGTCCTCTCCATTTGTCTATCCGTTTGCGGGTGGAAAGCAGTACTAAGACACACCTTAGTCCCCAAGCCTTTTTGGAACGACTTCCAAAAGTGGGATGAAAATAGAGTACCACGATCCGAGATAATAAAAACTAGAGCACCATGCAATTTCATAATCTGCGCAAGATATAACTTAGCATAATCCTCTGCAGAATAATTAGCCCTCATGGGCAAGAAGTCAGTGGACTTGGCCATCTTATCAATAATGACCCAAATGGATTCATATTGATTTCGAGATCGGGGAAGACTGGTAACAAAATTCATATTAATCGCCTCCTACTTCCACTCGGGCAAGGTAATCTCTTGGAAAAAAACTTTGAGCCTTATGTGCTCAACTTTCACTTAGTGACACACCATATAATTCGCCACATAGCTAGCCATATCTCACTTTAGATTATTCCAACAATAGAACTCTCTAAGATCATAATACATCTTCGTGGAACCGAGATGAATAGCATACCAAGATTCATGAGCCTCATCCATGATTCTTTCCTTCAATGCATCGATGTCGAGAACACATAGTCTACCTTGGAACCTCAAGATGCTGTCACCGCTAATCAGAAAGTCAATAATCTTTTGTTAATCCACACTACTCTTAATATTCATCAAACCGGGATCCAATATTTGCTTTTCCTTTATCTTAACAACAATAGACGATTGAGATACTGGATCCACAAACACACAAACATTCTCAGAGTCCGCAAGACAAAATCCAAGACTAGCAAATGGTGAGTGCCTTTCTTCGATTCCCTTTTATCCTCATACACATATGCTAAACTTCCTATGGACAATCTACTAAGAGCATTGGCTGCTACATTAGCTTTACCCAGATGTTAATGAAGACTTATATCATAGTCTTTTAACAACTCAAGCCACCTCCTTTGTTGGAGATTCAACTCTTTCTGAGTAAACATATATTGAAGACTCTTATGATCAAAAAAGATGTCAACATAAACCCTATAGAGATAATGTCACCAAATAATCAAAGCAAGAACCATGACAAACAAATCCTAGTCATGAGTAGGGTAGTTCTTCTCATGAACACACAACTAAGACCAATTGGAGAAGCATCACAATAAACCAAAAAAACCATTATTACCCTCGAGCAAGGTCAAGACCAGAGCCAAAGTCAATTTATCTTTCAACTACTCAAATATACCCTCACACGCATTTTACCACAAGAACTTGACCTTCTTTTGGGTCAACTTGGTCAACGGGGCAACTATGGTTGAAAAACTCTCAACAAATCTTCTATAGTAACCAGCTAGACCCAAGAAGCTCTGAATATTGGTTGGAGTCGCAGGTCTAGGCCACTTCTTAACCATCGCAGCCTTTTGGGGATCTACCATAATCCCTTCACTACAAATAAAATGACCAAGAAAGCTCATATCTTTCAACCAAAACTCAAATTTAGAGAACTTGGCAGACAAATAATGATCCTTCAAGGTTTGTAATACAGCACGGAGGTGATGAACATGAACTGCCTCACTTTTAGAATTGACCAAGATATCATTAATGAAGATAATGACAAACAAGTACTGGAATGGATGGAAGACCCTATTCATCAAATCCATGAACATTGTCGGGGTATTGGTTAACCGAAAGGACATGACTAAAAACTGATAGTGACCATACCGGGTCCTAAAGGCAGTCTTAGGGATATCTAAATCCCTAATTTTAAGCTGATGATAACCCGATCTAAGATCAATCTTAGAGAAACACTTCGCACCTTAAAGTTAATAAAACAAATCATCGATCCTAGGAAGAGGATATTTAGTCTTTATGGTCACCTTGTTCAACTGGAGATAATCAGTACATATATGAAGGAAACCATCTTTCTTGCACACTAACAACATAGGAGCAACCCAAGGAGACACACTAGGCTAAAATAAGGTTTGCATAGTCATATAGTGGCCAATCCAAAAAATAATCCAAGTTGAATCTAAGTGGACATCGTGTCGCGATGTTAAAGTAGATACTGGAGGTGAGACAACCCATAATTTCAATTACTTTGGCCTGTATCCTTAAATTTTGATTGTTATAGTACTTTTTGATTAATATATGCAATATTGGCAATCTAAAGGTGCATTTGAGTAAGTGAAAGATAAAAGGTGAAGTGGAATTATGTTCGAACTGAAACATGTGAAAAATAAAGGAATTGAACCCAGTCTTAGGTGTTGTGATCGTGAAACTTAGATTGCGAATGCAACCCAGAGGCTCAAGTTTGCCAGGCATAGCCTCGGGCACCGCGATCACGTAAACTGACTGCAATCGTAATCCCTTTGTGATCGTGATTGCAGAAGCTTATCACAATCACACATCTAGGATAATAAAAAGTAACCATTTCTAAACCAGTTTCTCCACCAAATTCCATTAAAATACCCTCAAAATTTTCAAGTTTTCCTCATTATAATCAGTTTTAAAGTGCTAATAATCCTTATTTTCATCCAAGCCTTTGATATGTCATTTTAATCAACTCATTTATTCCTAAATATAAGCTTTAGAAGCATGTTTAGGGCCATGGCCTAAATTTGTGATTTTTCTGCTTACTTGGTGTCTAAATTGATATCGTTTAATGTGGTGGCTGATGTTGTTGGTGTGAGCATTATTTGGGAAGTCTTGAAGAACCAAAATTGTCCAAAATTAGTCTGAAATATAGGTGCACACCAAGTGTTTGGTAAAGTAATAAACTTCGTGATAGTTTTCTATAAATTGGAGGGCATAATTGATCATCTATGAATTGTGTTTCATGTTATTTCTCTTTTATGAACATAAATTTGTAGAGAAATTGAAATTTTTGATCTTGATCAACCTAAGACTACAACCTCGGGTACCTCAATTGCAACATACCAGAGTGCGATCGCAGTATCGTGATTGCAATTTAGAAAATCGTAATCACGAGACCAGAGGTCTGTCTGATAGGCCTCTCTAGTGTCGTAACTGTGACTCAGCAGAGTGCGATCACAACATTTGAGGCCTTTCTGACAAACCTATCCAATATTCTAAATTATCATTTTATGCCCAAATTTAACCCATGTACTATTTCTTTAGCTTAACAGTGTCACATTGTATTATTTTCACATGATGATCTTGATGGTTAATGATTTGTGTGGTTTTCAGGTCTTTAAAGAGAAAGATGATAGAATATGATTAGATCTGCTTTCTTTCCTATGAGTGTCACACTATTTACCATGAGGAACTAGCAAGAAGGAAGTTTCTCCCTGAGCAAGGCATATCTCTGGAACAAGTGACCGAAAAGTTCCCAACTTTCTATGGGAGATTAGAGGAAAATATGGTTGATATGCTTTGCCCTGGTCTATGCCTGGCCAATGAGTAATGGGTTTTAGAATTTTATGCACATCTCAATGTAGTGAAAATCTCTAACCCAGTTATAAAGATTTAGGTAAAGGATGTTCATTTGGTGTCGAACAGATCAATAAAGTGTATGTACTGCTGAATGTCGATATGAGAGAGTACGAAGTCAAGATCTGTGCTTCTGGAAGCTGGTTTGATGCTCAATTGTGCCCAGGAATAGAAGTCTATTGGTCCACTTCAAAAATAGGGTTAACATTGAATAAGTTCATGGTCAAGGCTCAAATTGGGTTGACCATCATATGTAGTCGTGTATCTTCGACCACCAATATTACATATTTCCTAGTTATACAAACCCATATGGTAGCTAGCCTCTTGGATAACATTTCTGTGAATGTTGGTCGCTTTGTGCTTTTGGAGATCAAATATTTTAAGAACAATGGCGGCCCCATTCTTATGTTTCCATCTTTGATCATGGAGTTATGCATGAGTTCCGAGGTTGAGGAATACCCAGGCGACAACTAGATATCCCCAAAGTATCTATTTACCCATTGAAGATACGTGTCCATCCTCAGTTGAAGCGTTCATAGAGCTCTCAAGTCAGATGTTGATAGTAAAGGAATTAGTGCCCAAATTTCCTCAAGGGTTGGGTGAGTCCTCTACCACTCACCACTCATATGTCTCCCAGAGTGATTATGAAAAGTTCCTTGAAGATTAGAAGGCACCGAGGGAAATCATATCAAGACATGAGTAGGACTACTTATCTTTGGAACAGTCATATTGAGAGCGAAGTGATTCTCATGATAAGATGTGAAGAAAGGAGAAAAAGAGAAACAAGTTTTTTAGCTGCATATCAAAAAAGGTGAAGGGCTTATAGAAGGATCTAAACCCCAGAGTAAGACCTCCCTCCCCCATAGCAGATGTTGATGATAAGATTCCGGCTAGGTGGTTAGATGATGATGAGCTAGAGTCTGATGAAGTTGATGAGGATACAAAGAGCGATAGTGATGTATGAGTATATGTAAAGACATTTGAGGCTTTTAAATCTAAATAATTACAAGGTCTTGAGAAAATTTAGTTATTTTTGATTAATTTATGTTTGATTTTATAATTTAAGCTGATATGATAGAGAGCCAACATGAAATAAAGCAAAAAGTTGAAATTTGAATATATCTGAAGACAAGTATGGCTGACGACATTTGTGATAAGTTATCAGCCCTGTGATAATCTATCAGGTTGGTCATTATCAGTAGACAGAGAATTGTCCTAAAGTGGAATTTAGGACAACATTTTGTGATAATCCGTCAAGATTCTGATAAGTTATCAAGAATGTCGTCAGCCTAAGAAAGCCAAGGAGAACTGAAGAAAAGCTTTGACGATATTTTATGATAGGCCATCACGTAGCTGATAGGTTATCAAGTTTGTCATCAGCCTTAAGGAGGAAGATCCAAAATTGAAGAAGAAGCTGACGACATTTGTGATAAGTCGTCATCTTCCTGATAAGCTATCACAAATGTCGTCGACTAATCCAAAGGATTTTTTATTTTTATTAATTTGTTTCCTTATTTAGGGTAAACTATTTAAAGCTTTGTTTTATGGTTTTCTAGAAATTATTATTATTATTATTATTATTATTATTCCATACAAGGTCGACACCTTGAGTTTTGGACAACATATTTTGATATTTTCTCTCTTTACTTCTTGACTTTAACAACACAACTATTTTTGAGAGATTATTATCAGTATTTTGGAATTTTTTCTTTTTGATCTAATCTGCGATTCACTAGTTATTATTCATCTCTGAAAGTTTATCTTTCAACTCATGAATTCAATTATGTGTTTCGTTCGTTACATTATAAGTGGCTAAACTCTATTAACCTGAGTTATGGGATCTAGGGTTAGGTCTTGATAAGGTGCTAACTATTCAAGATTCAAAAGGTGGTAGGATTTCTTGATAATTCTAAAGTTTTAATTAATGTTTGTTGGTTGCAAACAGTAGACACACCTGATTTGATTTGCTTGAGAAAGAAATCAAATATAGTAGGAAGTGAATTATCAATAGGGACTCAGAAATACTTTGTTTAATAATAGCGCTTTAACAAGGTTGGTTAACCTGAGGTAAAATCTGGGCAGTAAATAGAAATTCCCTAAGTCCAAGAGGATTAGGGAATTAAATGCTTAAGTAGGTCGAGATACATTTAAGCATAACATCGATAAAGATAGCTTATTATCCTACCCACCGTGAGAATCTTGAACCATTTTTAGTATCTGTCATGTACTGGAAGCCCTAGTGAACATAATTCTGATTATTTCATAAACACTTGATTTACAAACGCCGAAAGTAAAGTGACAAACAACAACTTGTTAAACCTAAACCCCCCATTTTAGGAAACATTAAACTATTAGTGGATTAAATCGCAAACAACTTGAGTTCACACCATATTCCCTGTAGGATTCGAACCCAACCTAGTTAGATTTTATATTGACAACGATCACTTACACCCATTCCAGAATGTAATTTGAGCATTGTCAAAAATGACGCCGTTGCCGGGGAATACAGTTGTAAGCTGAAGTTTGTATGCTCTAATTGATTGTTAGTTAAGTTTCCTAGATTTACGTATATTTGCTGCTTTTGTTTATTTGTAGGATTTTATAGTGTATACTAAGCACCAAAAGTTTCGAAGAAATATTATTACCACTAAATCTAGAACCTCAACGAATAAAAAGAATGGCAAAACAGCAAGAGGCTGACAGACTGGCAGCCTTAGCTAGGCTTGGGTGAATGTACAAATATCGGGCAACATACATGACATCCAAACCCTGAGGATGAAGATTTAGGGGATGAGGAGTTATTAAACCATGGTAACCCAAGGTGTGCAGAGCAGATAGCTGCACAAGTGCCAGATAATGTTAACCGGAACCGTCCATTCCAAAGAAGACAAGAGTACCAGCCGGTCCAGTATGATCTGAATGATGATAAAGATGGAATGGATGGGGCAGGTGCAATGGGTGAAATTATTCCTCCACCGTTGGCACCAGGAGCCAAGTTCAACATTACGAGTACTGTGATCCAACTCCTCAATATGAAGGGGTTGTTTGGTGGCCTTCCTGGGGATGATCTGGACCTATATCTGGTGAATTTTGTCCCTGTTTGCAAATTTTTTAATAACCCAGGAGTGGGCCAGAACGCTATCCAGTTGAGGTTATTCCCATTGTATCTGTCCGGGGAGGCAACATTGTGGCTGAATAAGCTTACACCTGATTCTATCACCCACTAAAGGCAATTGAAAGAAACATTTCTAGAATAGTTTTTTCCACCCTCCAGGAGGGTACAGCTGAGGGACGAAATAAGCAATTTTCGACAGCTTCCTACTGAAGCTTTGTATGAGACTTAGGAGACATTCAAGAATAAGCTAACACAGTGTCCAAACCACAATATGATGGACCTACACTGGATGGAGACTTTATATAGGGCCCTCAACTTTGTAACAAAGTTGATTGTAGATAATGTTGTCGGTAGTTCATTTGTTGATCTGAATTTTTAAAATGCCTCAGATATTCTAAATAGGATGACCAAATAGAGTTGGGCTTGGCATGCTGGGGAGTCTGTGGTAGCAAGCCCCACTATGGAAAGACTAATAAAGTAAAAGTTGTAACGTCTCTAGATCGAGTGGATGTGGAGCCTGAAGAAGAAGCAAATTATGTTAATAATTAGGGGTGTTTTTGATGCAATAGCCAAGGGAATCAAGGTCGGAACATTTATGACAAGCCTGGTTACAAAGATAGAGAGCAAGGAAACTTGAGAAGCAATAATGACAGGAGTGGTTTATATGTTCCTCCTATAAATCGTGAAGCTGCTGCAACTAGCTCTGGAAAGATGTCCATGGAGGACATGATGGAGAAATTGTTAAAGGGATTTAAGGCCACCAACTCTGGTGTAACCACTATGAAGAGTGATCTGACATTCATCACTCAATTAGTGCACTCACTCTCCACTGCCATCAAATAGTTAGAGCAGCATATGAGCTAACTTTGTGCTGCATTCAAACAGAGAAAGAGCAGAATGTTACCAAGAGATACGGCTTAGAATTCACAGAATAATGGCTCATGTATGTCAATTACCATTAGGAGTGGTAAGATATTACCTGGCCCTTCTATGGGAAAATCTATAGATG
The DNA here is from genome assembly GCF_002878395.1 of Capsicum annuum. Classification (NCBI taxonomy): domain Eukaryota; kingdom Viridiplantae; phylum Streptophyta; class Magnoliopsida; order Solanales; family Solanaceae; genus Capsicum; species Capsicum annuum. The sequence goes on from NC_061116.1 coordinate 75,956,016, forward strand.
GTAAGGTAGTTGTTGATGAATCCGAAGAAAGTAGTCTAGTTGTTTCTAAGAAGCTGGATAGTTCTGTTAATGCTTTGGAGAAGGAAATAGAGAAGGAAGAGGAAGTTGTGTTGAAAACTATCCCAAGACCACCACCTCCCTTTCCTCAACGATTGAAGAAAAAGGGTGATGATGCAAAATTCAGCAAATTCTTGGCAATGCTCAAGCAATTGACAATAAATATGCCTTTGGTTGAGGCACTTGAGCAAATGCCAGGATAGGCAAAGTTCATAAAAGACCTTGTGACCAAGAAATGGAAGGTTATCCATGAGCTAGAGGACAATCTTCTCTATTGTGGTGCTATCTCTACAAGGTCTTTAGTGCAGAAAAAGGTAGACCCAGGAGCGTTTACCATTCTGTGTACTATTGGTTCCCTAAAATTCACCAAAGTATTATGCAATCTGGGACCCATTATAAACCTAATGCCACTTTATGTGTACAAGAAACTGGGTTTGCCGAATCCTACCCCAATAAATATACAGTTGGTAATGGTAGATAGGTCTATAAAGCAACCTGTGGACATATTACACGATGTTTTAGTAAAGGTAGCCAATTTTATTCTGCCTGCTAATTTTGTAGTCCTAGATTTCTAGGTGGACTTTGAAGTGCCCATCATCTTGGGTAGACCATTCCTTGCAATTGGGTGAGTGATCTTAGACATAGAGCTGAATGTGCTGAAGTTCAGGCTAAATGATATAGAACCATGCTTCGAGATACACTCATCCATGAATCTTCAAAAAGAAATGGGTGTTGTCTTAATCGTTAATGAATTCTATAAAGATGATAAAGGAGTATCAATAAGTTATCTTGGCGAAGTCTGAGTAGTCAAGATAACCAAGTCGTGCTGTGACAGTAAATTAGGCGCTATTGGGAGGTAACCCAAAATTTTATATTCTAGTAAAGTGTTTATTTTTTTAGTTAGGATTTAGTTCATAGAAGGTGTAAAATTGATGAAATCAGCAGAAAAGGTCCTGACAGCATTTATGATAAGCCATCAAAACTGTGATAAGCTATCAGAATTGTCGTCAGAGAGGCCAATTTTGAATTGAAGTTATATTAAGGCTGACGAAATCCATGATAGGTCATCACAACTATGACAAGTCGTCTAAGATGTCTTCAGAATGTAATTTAACAACCAAATCTGGGCCAATTATAAAGATCTGACCTGGGCCTAGTCGAACCTTTCCACCTTCTCGCTTGTGTTTACTTCTTTTTAAGTTATTTCCTTTCAATATTTAGAGTAATTTATTTCCTTATTCAAAATTTTTTCCAAGTAAAACCAAAAGCAAGTTTCCTTGTGTATGGGTTTGTAATTAAAATCATGAATTTCTTCCTACTTCTTCTTGTGCGTGTAATCACATTAAAGTCTCCCATCAGGTATGCGCTAACTTTGACATTTATTTTCAAATGGTAAGGGATAGATTGATGACTACTCAAGTTCCCAAGAGACTTGAACCTAGTTCAACTAGAAAAGGGGCTGAAATTCGGAACTAGGGTTTGCTGTGCAAGCCAAAGGCTTAAAATTCAGCTCACAAATTAGAACTCGAGTGGATTTTAAGAAATAACGGGACCAAAATTGAGTTAAAATCAAAAGTAGGGTTCTGATAAGAGCTGATGACATTCATGATAACCTATCACAACTGTGATGGCTTATCAGAAATATCATCAAAGGATACTAAGAATGAAGTGAGTTCTGTTTAGAGTTGACGACATTTGTGATAGGATATCACATTTGTGATGGATTATCAGAAATGTCATCAGAAATTGATAAAGTTTCGTAGGTTTTGTCTAAAGATGATGACAATTATGATAATCTATCACAGTCGTGATGGATTAATAACAAATATTGTCACACCTAGAACCTGATGAATGAGCCTTTTCAAAGGATGTGAAGCTTAAATGATTAATGTATTTGTGTTTAGAATCTTGAGGATTGACTAATGGTTTTTATATTTCTACAGGAACCTTATAATGTCACCCAAACGAAAGAGCCCCATGCTTACAAAGAAGGAACAATAGAAAAGTGTACGCCGGAGGCTCATCGATGAGGAGTTTGATTATAAAGAGGAAGAACCTATGCTCAGGAAGCGAAATAAGAAGAAAAGCCCTAACCATCCTCCACCAACCCCACTAATTGAGGTGGAGGATAGTAAGGACATTGAAACAATAACTTCTTCAGAGCAGGAGGCATCTGAACATTCTGAATATGAGCAGCATGAGTCTAAACATGCTGAATCTGAAGAGGAAGAACATGAAGGGTTTGAGGAGCTTGAGTCTGAGGGAACAACATCTAAATCCCCTTCCACTGAACAACAAGATGATGAGGAGTCTCCAATTCGAAGAACATTTATCAAATGTAAGAACCCCAAAGTTCGAGACAATGCTAGATTGCAAATTCCCAAGGCAGAGGGCATCTTCACTGGAGGTCTCTACATAACTAAGAGAAAAAGGACTAAAAGGCCGATTTAGGAAGAAAAGAGGATTACCACCAAAGTTCTGCATAGGTATCCTGAAGTGTAACAGAAGTTCCAAGAGTACGGCTTGGGATGGACTACAAAAGGAGGAAGCTCATTTTTCCCTGCACTAGTGATGTGTGAGCAGATGCTAACACATTTGAGGCTTTTAACTCAAAATAATTATGAAGTCTTAAGCAACATTTGTTTATTTTTGATCATTTTCTTGTGATATTGTATTTATAGTAGGGATAGGAGGAAAATATAGGAAAGATGAACAAAATAAGTAAAATCTGGTACAAGTGAGCTGATATGAGTCTGACGGCTTTTCTTGCAAGCCATCAGAGATATGGTAAGCTACCAAAAAAAGGTGTCAGGAAGAACAGTAAAGAAGAGTTTCTGGATGAAGGTGATGACATTCTCAATATGTCGTCACAAGTGTAGTAAGCCATCAGAAGATACCGCCAAGTGGGATAGAACATGGTGAAATAAGCTGAAGGTCTGATGACATTTTCTACACATCGTTACTCCTCTGGTAAGCCTTCGGAGGACATCGTCAGAGTAAGGCAGAATAGGTTAAGAATGCATGACTTCTGATGACATATCTGAGACACCGTCAGAAGCCAGACGATCAACACCAATATACCATCATCTAAATCCAAGCCCAGTTGTGATTTTATTATTTTATTACCTTAATTAGGCTTTAGTATAAATAGCATCTTTTAGGGTTTCATTCACAACTTCGGAAGTAGATTTTGACATCTTGTAACTTAGTTAAGGGGAGTTCACTTATTTTTGACTCTCTTAACTTAGAATTCAATTTTCCATCCTTTGATTTAGTTGTGGGAAATTCTTATTGTACTTAAAGAAGAAACAACTTTGAATTTCATCTTTTGTAAGTTCACTTGCTTTAAGTTATGAATTTAATCTTTTTATCTCTTTCTATCTTATGAGCAACTAAAACCCACAACTAGGGTTGTGGGATCTATAATGATTATTTCATTGGTTTAATAGTTAGATTAAGGTTTGAGTGATTGTGGGAACGTCTTGAAATTCTGTTGTTTTAGCTTGAATCTATTGGTTTCAAACATTACGTTATGCCTTAGGTTTTATTTGCTTCTAATGGAGAAATAGACTAGAGGTCGTGAATTATCAACAGGGACTCAGAAGCTACCAACCTTCTTTTTAATGATTGATGCCGTAACTGGATCAATCTACCTAAGATAATATCCGGTTGGAAATATATATGTTATCTAATTTTGAGAGAATTAGATAATAAATTGTCTGGTGAGGTCGAGAGATAAATCAGATAGTATCATTGGCAGGGATAATCTGTTGTTCCCACCTATCACAAGAATTAGGAACAGTTATTATTCAATGGATATTAATAGTCATAGTGAGCACAACCCTAGTTCCTCTATATCATCAATTAAAAATATTGAAATCTATGTTTTGAGTTCTAAAATAAGTTGAAACGTTAAAATTTGTTTGATTGATAAAAACCCATATTTCATCTTTTCTTATTATTTATTTAAATTTAACTTGTAGCTATAGTTTTGAACTAGTTTAATCGCCACTCACATTGTTCCCTGTGGATTCGACCCCGACTCCAAAGTTGGGTAAATATATTAACGATAACCGCCTTTCAGTTATTTGAGGTGTAAGTTGAGCATTACAAAAATGGCGCCGTTACCGGGGAACAATTTGGCTTATTAAGTTAGTTTGAAATTTTAACTTACTTGTTTGAATTCAAACTTGTAAATATTTGTTGTGATTTCCTTTGTTCTTGTGTTAGGTAGATTTTTTTATTTTTGTTTATTTCTTACTATGGCATCATGGAATGAATGTAAGTTTGATGGTTGGAAATCTTATCTGGATAATCCATGTCCATATTGTGATGGACCCCACTTTTGGAAAGATTGTAGATATGTTCCCCGAAGAGATATGTGTACACCATCTCCATCCTACCAGAAGTATAATTGTTCTTTATGTGGTAGTCAAGATGGACATTGGAGTGATTGCCCAAATGCCCCCTCCCCCTATTGCACTAACCCAGGTTCTAGTTTTTTTTATGAGTATGACAGGTCTTATGGTCAAGAAAAGGAAGAACAAAGCACTGGAAAGAGTGACATTGAAGTTATGCTTCAACTAATGTTAGATCATATAAACACAACGAATGATACCATATATGACATACGTAAAGACATTAGGGTATTTAATGAGAGAAGAGAAAGGATAGAAGAGATGGATATCAAGGTCAATCATCTAAAACACTTTTCTATATTATGATATCTTGTCTGTGGAATCATTTAAAATAATGGAAGAGTGTGACGATGAAGAGCAAGATTCCTATACTGATGATGAGCTTGATGTTGATCAACCCTTGGAGATTTCCCAATCAACCAAGCCAACCACCGGGGATGATGCCAAGATTGAGGGAATGGTGCTAAATGCAAAAGAAGAAGCCAAGTCAATCTCTTATGAAGACTATAGCCCAATTCAAAGTAAAAATGTTGAGAAGATGAATAAAAGTGAGTGTGTAGAGGATAGTGTAAATTTTGAAGTAGGATTTGTTGGGCCACACGTGAAGCATTTTTCCACATTATTTTTAGATGATATCTTGTCTGTGGAATCATCTAAACTAGTGGAATACTGTGAAGATAAGGAACATCAATCCTATATTCTTTATTTTACACTTGATAAACAACATAAAAACACACCTCACTTTAAGGTCGAGTTTTTTACCATGCATCATTCATTACTCGGATTCTTAATCTTTGTACCACCTCCCTATGAGTGAGGCAAGAAGATGAACTCTAAGTTGAGGGTGAAATTCATATCCTTAAGGTCGAGGGAAAAGCTGAGTTGGGTCATGCCGCGACATTAAACTAGGCGCTGCTTGGGAGGCAACCCAAGGTAATTTGTTATTTGTATTCGTATTATGTGATTGACATCAGATCTTTGCACCCATGGTGCCACAGGTATGTTTCTAACTCTCTTATTTTGATTTGACGTGTTGGGAATAATGCATGATATTAAGTTGAGGGTGGGGCTACTTGTCATTCCTCTTTTCCCCAGAGTCTTATTCCTAGTAGAGCTGGCATGTTTAGACGTACTATGTTTGTTTTGTGATGTGTTGTGGTTAATTAGAGAAAAATAAGTATCTAGAGCAGTTGACATATTTTTGTTGATTTTTGAGACTGATAAACACCTCTCCGTTGGTCTATTTTATAACTATGTGATATACATTTATGTGTGATCACTGTGCATCTTGTTATGGCATTAGTACTAGTGACATGATATCCACTGGTAAACAATCGCATGAACCGGATAGGTAGTAGCTTGTGATGCACCTTTGTGCCATGTGAGTGTGAGATACTACTTAGTTTCCTTTGTGTGTTAAATCCATAACTTACCCAGTTAGTCTTACCTTGGTTGAAAGATAGGGTTTTGTAAAGGATCATAGGCCGTTTTGATTTTTAACTCACTTTTTGCCTAAATGACCTTTCCTGTATGCATGATATCTCTTGATCCCTATTTTGAGCCTGAATTGACCATTTCTTTCTATGACACCTATCATCTTCCTGTTTAGATCATAATGAACCTGTTTTGGCCCTGGTCCTCCTTAAACACTGTCCACCTAAACTTAGGTAAATAACCTAAGTTGAGGGTGTCTATCATAGGGGTGCGTGATGTAAACTGAGTATGAAGAAAGGTAGAATAAAAGAAAAATAATAAGTGAAACAAATAAAAAGCTGGGTGGTGTAAAAGAAGAATAAGAAAAGAAAAAGAAAAGCCACATCCATCCTGAATAATGTGTGATCAAGAAAAGGAGAAAAAGAAGAAAAAGGTTAATAAGTGAACCCCAAAAGTTAAGGTAGTGCAAAGGAGGCTTAGTCACTCTAAATGCCATTGAATTTCATACCAGCCCTTAGCCTACATTACAAGCTAAAGAAAAGACCTATAGTGATCCTAACTTACCTGTCTGGACACCTTGGTAATGAAAATAAGGGCAAGCATATGGTATTTGACATGCATTGATTGGAATTTCTTTCTGAGAGTGAGTGTCTCTTGACCATCCCCACATTGACGTACTTGATTTCATAGATGAGTGAGGGGGGACTTCTTTGTTGTAAGGGCACATCGGTTGCATTGCTAGCTATTAACTTGTTTGGATAGTGTAATATTGGTACATGCATGGTTGTTATTTATGAATTGATGTCATATCTTGATTCTTTTGGTTCACATTGTTAATCTTCGTGGATATGCACAATTGGATTGAACGTGGAGAGTGGCATGAGTTTTGAGCTAAACTTGATAATCAACTATGATAGGTATCTTTTGTGTCTCTTGGTTAAGCATCGTAGTATGGTGTTATGTAGTTGCTTGAGGACAAGTAATTGTTTTATGTTGAGGGTATTGATGTGTGAGCAGATGCTAACACATTTGAGGCTTTTAACTCTAAATAATTGTAAAGTCTTAAGCAACTTTTGGTTGTTTTTGATTGTTTTCTTGTGATATTGTAGTTGTAGCAGGGATGGGACAAAAACATAGGAAAGATGAACAAAATAAGTAAAATTTGGTACAAGTGAGCTGAGATGAGTCTAACAGTATTTCTTGCAAGCCGTCAGAGAGGTGGTAAGCTACCAGAAAAAAGCGTCAGGAAGAACAGTGAAGAAGAGTTGCTGGAGGAAGGTGACGACATTCTTAATATGTCATCACAAGTGTGGTAAGCCGTCAGAAGATGTCGTCAAGTGGGACAGAACATGGTGAAATAAGATGAAGGTTTGATGACCTTTGCTACACGCTGTCACTCCTATGGTAAGCAATTGGAGCACATCATCATAGTGAGGCAGAACAGGTAAAGAAGGCATGACTTCTGACGACATATCTGAGATGACATCAGAAGCATAACAATCAACACCAGTATGCCGTCACCTAAATCTGAGCCCAGCTGTGATTTTGTTATTTTATTACCGTAATTATGCTTTTGTATAAATAGCATCTTTTAAGGTTTCATTCACAACTTCGGAAGCAGCTTTTGACATCTTGTAAGTTAGTAAAGGGTAGCTCACTTGTTTTAGACTCTCTTAACTTAGAATTCAATTTTCCATTCTTTGATTTAGTTGTGGGAAATTCTTATTGTACTTGAAGGAGAAACAACTTTGAATTTCCTCTTCTGTAAGTTCACTTGCTTTAAGTTATGAATTTAATCTTTTTTATCTCTTTCTATCTTATGAGCAACTAAAACCCACAACTAGGGTTATGGGATCTATGCTTATTATTTCATTGATTTAATAGTTGGATTAGGATTTGAGTGATTGTGGGACGTCTTGAAATTCTGTTGTTTTAACTTGAATCTATTGGTTGCAAACATTAGGTTATGCCTTAGGTTTTATTTTCTTCTAATAGAGAAATAGACTAGAGGTCGTGAATTATCAACAGGGACTCGAAAGCTACCAACCTTCTGTTTAATGATTGATGCCGTAACTAGATCAATCCACCTGAGATAACATCCGATTGGAAATAGATATGTTATCTAAGTTCAGGAGAATTAGATAATAAATTGTCTGGTGAGGTCGAGAGATAAGTCAGATAGTATCATTGGCAGGGATAATTTGCTATTCCTACCTATCACAAGAATCATAACAATTATTATTCAATAGAGATTAATAGTCATATGATCACAACTCTAGTTCCTCTATATCATTGATTCAAAATATTGAAATCTATGTTTTGAGTTCTAAAATAAGTTGAAACTTTAAAATTTGTTTGATTGATAAAAACCCCTATTTCATCTTTTTTTATTAGTTATTTGAATTTAACTTGTATCTATAGTTTTAAACTAGTTTAATCGCCACTCACATTGTTCTCTGTGGTTTCGACCCCGACTCTGAAGTTGGGTAAATATATTGACGACGATCGTCTTGCACTTATTTGAGGTGTAAGTTGAGCGTTATCAACTGGTCTGAGAGTTTTATGTGAACTACCAGGCTCAGTTAGAAAACATGTGTAGGTCAGGAAAAAGAGTTGCAGACCAGCCTCTGTTGGATAGAGTTCAGGTAAGGGCGTAAGGGTTGATATCTTAATCAGAACCATGAATAGGTTCTTGCGTAGCCCCAACTTTACTCCTCAAGCCACTTAACTATCAGTCTATACTCAGATTAAGAATTGAACAAATCAACGTCCATGATTGGCTAACATCATAGCCAAAGGGGAACCAACATGGGTGACCATCCCAAACGAGAGAATCTATAAGTCCTCTTTGACTCAAGAGGCAAAGTTTTAGTGGGGTGTAGTGTGTATCTGGCTGATGCCCACTAATGAAGACAATATTCTGGGTGATGACCGAGATATCCTAATAGCAAGCATGGTGTAGAAGCGCCCTCTTAATTTTGGAGAAATCATTGCTGATGAGATAAAGATTAGAATGTCAAAAACCAACACTGCTTATTCTTTCCCTTGTCTTACCATAGAGTTGTGCGGAGCTGCTAATGTGTCATAGATTGCTAGGGTTGATGATGACATTCCTGCCTAAAGGACCCATAATCCCATACGGTATGATGAAAACCTGCCAGGAATGAGACTTGAAAAAAGTGTAGAGGTAGCAGCAGACCCTCCAGTTACAGATGCCTGTTCAACACCTAATGTGGAAGTGTAAGATTCTGAGACTGCGCATCCAACTTTTTTAGCACAAGCAGGTTCAGTGCTTGAGAATGAACCCAATCTCTCAGCTCCTACAGCATCAGTAGGATTTTCAGTTCATTCGATCAATATTAGAAAAGTGGACAAATAAGACAAATGGTGTGAGGCACAGCTACATACTTTTGCCAAATAGTTTGCCGCTGCAGTAGACAAGAAAATAAAGGCTTCCCTTGAGCCTTTTGTGACTTTTCTTAGATGGGTTGCAGATTTGGAGAATTAATTTGATGCACGGGAAAAAGAAATATCAGGGGATGATCTTGATAAATTAATAGTGACCTTTAACAAGGTAAAGGCAGATGTTGGGGTATTATAGCAGCACCAATTTATGGTGCCGACAGATCTGACTATGCATAAATATGAGGAAGAAATTCCAATGCTTGACCTCACTGGAGATTTACCAAAGAAGAAAAATAAATAGAGGGAGCAAAAGGGCAAAGATAAGAGAGAAGATCTTGATAGTGAGGAAGAAAGAAGAGTGAAAAAAAAGGCAAAAAAGACAGCCAAAAAAGTAGATTTGAAGAAAGCAAGAATGGAGTCCCTAGCGGACAATAAGAGTATAAGGAGGCTTTAAAAGCTAGGGTTGCAGGTGCCTCATCTAGCAGACCCCCTACCACTGTAAAGCCAGAATCTCCCGATGGAGAGAAGGTAGAAGATGATGCAGCAGCAGGGTTAGAAACCTATGAACCCCAGAATTTATCCATTCCAGGTAGACTCTAACCCTTAGCTTAGGTTTATTTTCAATTTTAAGTTGAGGGTGTAGGGTAGGATATTGTTGTTACAATTTTGGTAGATAATTAGGAGTAATACAGGTACTTGAGGCAGTTAGCTTGTTTTGTAACTTTTGAGTACCTCTCCATTGATCTGAGTTTATAACTATGTGAATTGCATTTATCTGTGACTACGATGCATCTTTTTATGGCATTAGTCTTGTGACTTAACTACTTTTGTTGAACAAATTGCATGAATTGGATAAGTAGTGATATGCGAGTACTTGTGTACCATGTGTGTGTGATGTCTTACTCAGCTTCTGCTGTCTGCCAAATCTAGAACTTGCCCTGTTAGTCTTGCCTAGGTTATAGGATAGGGGTTAGGAAAGGATCAGAGGTAATTTTTTATTGTAACCCACTTTCAGCCTAAATGACCTTCCCAATGTGAATAAGATCCCTTGATCCCTGATTTGAGCCTATATGCCTATTTTTAGCTGTGAAACCTCTTTCCTTTCTAGTTACCTCACAATGAACCTGTTTTGGCCCTGGTGGTCCATGGACACTATGCACCTTGACTTAGAAAAACAACCTAAGTTGAGAGTGGTTATCATAGGGGTGCGTGATGCAAAATAAGCATGAAGAGAGGAAGAATAAGAGAAAAGAATGAAAAGTTGAGTGTGGTGAAAAAGGAATAAGAAAAGAGAAAGTTGTGTTAAATATGATAAAAAGATAATATAATGATTTAAAAGACCGTATCCATCTTGAGCATGTGTGATCAAAAAAAGAAGAGGAACAAAAGAAGGTTGAGAAGTGAAACCCTAAGAGTTTAGTGTAGTGTCAAGGAGGCATAGTTACTCTAAAATATCCATGAACATCATACCAGCCCCTACCCTATATTACAAACCTAAGAAAAGCCCTAAAGTAATCATAACTGACCTACCTAAAGATTTGGGTACTAACTATAAGGGCAAGCCTATAGCAATTGACATGCAGTGTTTGGAACTTCATTTTGAGAGTGATACTTGTGATCATCCCTATGTTTATGTATGTGAATTCTGATATGAGTAAAAAAGGGATTTCTTTGTTGTGAGGGCACATTGGGTATGTTGCTAAGTCACTGACTTTTTCAGATAGTGTGATCTTGGTATGGCATGATTGTTATTGCTGAATTTTGGCCGTATCTTGATGCTTGTGAGTCGCATGGTTGTTCTTCAAAACATCAGCAATGATATTTAAATTAGCTGACCTTGGAGATGGTGAAATTATTCTGAACTAATATGAGTAATTAGCTGCCAAATTATACTTTGTATTCTCTTAGTTATGTTTTGGTTGCTTGAGGACAAGCAATTGTTTTAAGTTGAGGGTGTTGATGTGTGAGCATATGCTAACACATTTGAGGCTTTTAACTCTAAATAATTGTAAGGACTTGAGCAACTTTAGTTATTTTTTATTAGTTTAAGTTTGATTTTGTAGTTTAAGATGATATGATAGAGAACCAACATGAAATGAAGCAAAGAAGTTGAAATTTGAAGAAATCTGAAGACAAGTGTGCTGACAATATTTGTGATAATTTTTTAGCCCTATGATAAGCTATCAGGTTGGTCATCATCAGTAGACAGAGAATTGGCCTAAAGTTGAAGTTGTGACGATATTTTGTGATAAGCCATCAAGGGTTTGATAAGTTATCAAGAATGTAGTCAGCCTAAGGCAGCCAAGGAGAACTGAAGCAAAGCCTTGACGATATTTTATGATAGGCTGTCACGTAGCTGATAGGTTATCAAGTTTGTCATCAAACTTAAGGACGAAGAGCTAAAATTGAAGAAGAAGCTGACGACATTTGTGATAAGTCATCAGCTTCTTGTAAGCTGTCACAAATGTCGTCGGCTAATCCGAAGGATTTCTAATTTTTATTAATTTTTTCCTTATTTAGGGTAAACTATTTGAATATTTTTTTTAGGATTTTCTAAACATTATTATTATTACTATTATTATTATTATTATTATTATTCCGCACAAGGTTGACACCTTGAGTTTTGGACAACATATTTTGATATTTTCTCTCTTTACTTCTTAACTTTAACAACACAATTATTTTTGAGAGATTATTATCAGTATTTTGGGATTTTTCCTTTGTGATCTAATCTGCGATTCACTAGTTATTATTCATCTATGTAAGTTTATCTTTCAACTCATGAATTCAATTATGTATTTTGTTTTCTACATCATTAGTGGCTAAACTCCACTAACCTGAGTTATAGGATCTAGGGTTAGGTCTTGATGAGGTGCTAAGAATTCAAGATTCAAAAGGTGGTAGGATTTCTTGGTAATTTTGAAGTTTTAATTAGCGTCTGGTGGTTGCAAACAGTAGACACACCTGCTCTGATTTGCTTGAGAAAGAAATCAAATCTAGTAGGAAGTGAATTATCAACAAGGACTTGGAAATACTTCATTTAATAATCAACGCTATAACAAAGTTGGTTAACCTGAGGTAAAATCTGGGTAGTAAATAAAAATTTCTTAAGTCTGAGAGGATTAGGAAATTAAATTCTTAAGTAGGTCGAGAGATATTTAAGCATAACAACGATAAAGATAGTTTGTTATCCTTCCTAACGTGATAATCTTGAACCACTTTTAGCATCTTTCATGTAACGGAAGCCCTAGTGAACATAATTCTAGTTATTTTATAAACTCTTGATTTACAAACGCCAAAAGTAAACTGATAAACAACAACTTGTTAAACCTAAACCCCCCATTTCAGGAAACATTAAACTATTAGTGGATTAAATCGTAAACAACTTGAGTTCACACCATATTCCTTGTGGGATTCGACCCCAACCTAGTTGGGTTTTATATTGAAAACGATCGCTTACACCCATTCAAGAGTGTAATTTGAGCGTTATCAGATAGTAGCACTTGATGCCGTTTCAGAGAGCCCCTTAAACTCTTTTTATTCTTTATTGATATACAGTGAGGACGCTGCAAGCTCTTTAGTTGGGGGTGCCCATCTCTATATTTATTTCATATTAGATTCATGGGCCTGTATTATTTGGATGATTATTCATATATCTTATTTTTTATTTGGATGATTTGATTTTTATTTTCTATGGATAACTTGATGGCATGGATTTTAATATAGAGAATCCTTATGGTACCTATGTTTGTGGATTAATTGTTTTTGCTTTACATTTTTCCTTTTTAATATTGATATTGGAAGAGACATTCCCTATGATAGATTGAGTGCAATATTTTTAAGGGGAAATTATTGTATTGAGGTGTTAGAGTCATAGATGCAGGGGAAATCTGAGTACCCATGGCATTCCATATTGGGATTGACATTGCAACTATGGTGAAGTGATAGTAGCCATAAGTATTGCCCTTATTTTTGCCCAAATACATAATGGAGAATCTATTGGTGCTAGCAATAGTTAATCTTGCATGGTGAAGTACAAATGGGCACCCCATGCAGGTAAGCATGATGAAAAAAGAGTTGACACAAAGCTTGGAAAGAAGGAAAATGGGCAAAAGATTGGCAAAGACTAAAGATAAGGTCTAGGAGATGACCCTAAGGTGCTGCAATCATGATTAGTCAACAAGTCAGAGATTGGTGATTGCACTAATATGCTACACAATTGCAAAGTTGCAACCGCAACTGAGGGAGTACGATCGCGATTGGCCAGGTTGATTTCAAGGGCAAAATCAGAAATTCACTAAGAAGAGTCCAAAGATAAAAGTGATTCAAACCTGAACGTGTTCCTCATCCAATTTTCTAGTTTTGGAGACAAAAACACTTTATATTAAGTAAGGAAACAACTGTTGGTATTATTCCAAGAGAGATTTAGTTGAAGTTTGGATTTATACTTGTTGTGCTTTGGATGAATTAATTGCATATAAATTTAGGTATATTTATAACTTTAATTTCATGTGTAGCTAAACTATTATCTCAGGGTTATGTTTGATTAAGTGGAGAATAATGTGTGGGTGTTAATTGTTAAACCAAATAATTAGTTAATTTTGATAGGTTTTACCTGTACCCCATGTTTGAATTGAGAATTGGTGGAGAAAACCCCAATTGTCTTAGATTTTTATCATCCTAGAAAGAGAGATATGGGTGAGGAGTATTTGTAAACACCCTGGATTTTGGTCATTGAAAATTCCTTAACCTTTAAACTCACTGCCTTGACTACGACTCTCCCTATGAGTCATAGGGTGTCTATACCAATCATAGGACCCAAGTCGTATGGAGTCAAGTGAGATTTTACTCAGTCACTGTCTTGAGTACGAATGGACTCAATGAGTCATAATAACTCTTATGATTCATAATATAGCAATCATAGTGTGTCTAATATATGCCCAAGTGGTTTTTTGCACCGACTATGATAGGACCCTATGAGTCGTGGGGTCTCATTATGATCCATAATGTATGAGTCATAGGTTTAGTAGTGTGTGTTCTTACTGATGTTGTCTTGACTATGACTCTTGGAGATGAGTCACAATGAGTCTTAACAAGTCGTTATCAGACCTATAACTATGGACTATAAATTTTTAGTATTTTACTAAGGGTATTTTGGATATTTCCCTCATTCACTAAACATAAACCACGACTTATAAAAAATATTGAGACCTTATTCTCATACATAACACAATCAAAACATATTCTCTTCTCTCCCAAATTCTCTTGAGTAAATTAAGCTAGGTTTTCTATAAGGTTGAGCATCTAGGGGTCAATTCAAGTTTTCTTTTCAATAATTGTGAATATTTTAGGAATTTAAATCTACCCTCAAACTTTTTTACCTTAAAGCATGATATTTAAATGTTTATTGATGTGAATTTGAATGTGGGTATTGACTTAGGTTGAGGGTTTTGACATGGTTTGTTCTTAAATTGTTTTCCAATGAATTATTTGCATTGTTTATACTTTATTTATGGTTTTGAAATTTTGGGGTGCATGAGTATGGCTAATAAACTAGGGATTTTAGATTTCCCCAAATTTTATGAATATTGACTATTGAATTGGTAACAACCTCAACCCAAAATTGTGAAATTGGTTTTGAATGCGAAAAATATTCCTATTAAACTATCTTAGGAACTATTTGCATGGCATAAAAGGCCTATTGAAACATAAATGGGTTTGAGTCCAATTGATTAAATGATTTTGAGACCCAAATGACTATTTACATAGAAATCTTTCTGGCTGGGGGGTTGGAGTCCTAGTAGGCTAAGTAGTTAACATAACATGATAATGTACTTGCAAGTGATGTTGTTATGGTTATAGCAATGGGATGCCTTAATACATATTTGGTTCACTTAATTGGGAACGTGTGCTAAGTATTTTAATTGGACTTAAAAAGGGTTTGTGTAGTTGGGTCATGAAAGTGTCAGTCCCAATCGACTAATACTGGAAACCACGTTTGCCGGCACGGGGGTCTAAATAGCCTAGAGTTTGATTCCCCTTGCCTATCACCAGGGATGTTTAAGTCTCCCTTACTATATTATTGGGAGGTTAGATTCCCCCATGTCACATTACATGATCGGGTGCTTAAGTTACCTTAGTATATGATTTGGAGGTTCAAGTCCCCCATGGATATATATATGATTATTCTTCGACTTGTGTGGCTACACGCACTGGGGCCCGACCAGGGGGTGAGAATTAGGGCCCATATAGCTCATGGGTACTATTATGATGGTTAAGCTATACAATCAAGGTTATGCTTAAAAGTCCATGCTAAGCCTTTTTTCCTACCATGGCATATGATATATATGTATTTGCATATGGTTATGTACACTGAATTTGGACTTGTTTTGAATTATTGATCATGGCATTATTTTTGTTCCCTTATGCCTGAGTTACATGCTATCTCTCAACCCGCTAATTGTCTACATACATTGTATCCCTACACGATGCAGAAAGTGGGCATACTCCTACTTTTTCTACATAGTGATTAGTTGATCATGGGATACTTAGTTAGCTAGACTGAAGTTGTGAGCTTCCATATTTCAGAAGGCTTTATTTCATGTTAGCTTCTTTACATGATGGAAATTGGGCATGCCCTGAATTTATTGATTTGAGTTTCTATTAGAAGGCTTTATGGATTATTGTGGACTTAGGTATTGCTTTTCATATTGGTTTTTAGTTAATGGATTATTGATTTACCTTTGAGTCTCTTAAAATCTTTTATCCTATCTTGTTAAATATTCAGAATTCATCCGCTGCTAGGTATAGTTGGCTTTGTTGGATTAGGTAACGAGGGTGGTCATTGGTCCACAATAGGCTGGAGATACCAGTCACGACCAGGACTTGGTTTGGTTTATGAAAAAGTGGTATCAGAGCCTATGTTTGGTTTCATTGGGTCTCTACGAATCCATGTTAAGTAGAGTGTATTTTATGGGTGTGTAGCATTCCACACTTATATGGGAGAGGCTACGGGGCATTTAGGAATGTTTCCCTTTATTATTGTTCTATTTTTATTCTGTAGAGTTTAAGGTCTTGAATATCCTCTGAATTAGGTTGTTCGCATTTCAGATCATGTCTCTTTGAAGATATAGTACTTATAGAAACTCATTTGTCCTAGTTGAGGAAAATATGGATGGAACTTCCTCTACTTTTGGGGTATAGAACTGGTCTAGGGTCACTACTTTTGATTTCCTTTTTGGAATATAACTGATCCCTACCATTCCTTCTTGATCTTTTTAGACTGACGATGTTCATGCCTCAGTAACCCAAGAAGATATTTTTAATGCTGAGATACATTATTTTATTCATCTGTTGACCCAAATAGTAGTCTTTCTATCGCGCCAATTTAGTCTTATTAGTGGGAGAAAAAATTAAGCAAGGATGGGGGAAAGGCGGAACAAGGAGTTCAAATATTTAGAGAAGGGTGGGAGTCAGCATAATAGCAGTAAACATGGAAGACAGTGGACCACGGAAGAGAGTTGGGAAAATTTTGGTTTATACCCATCAGCTAGAGCCACTTACCCTAAGTAATCTGGTGGATGTCATTGCCAAAATGGTGGTGGTCCTAAGGCATAAGGTACCCAATATCAGCCTAGAGGTGCCCAATTAGTCCCATCTTATCCTTCTTTCTAGTTTTTTGATCAGTTGCATCATAGGTTTTGTCGTGATAGAATGAATTGGTGTTGTAGTTTTGTCAGATAGGAAATATATAGTGGGATTATCCTTCTAGGGTTTCTTTTGGGGCTAATAGGATTTGGGTGGCCACTTTATTAGCTCCCGCACCAAAGAGCGCTATTTCTAGTATCGACATAGGTCAAAATGCTCTCGCGACCTGCCAGAAGTCTGAGGCATCTCCTGATGTCATTACTAGTATGTTACAAAAGTTTTTTATGTGATGTGTATTATCTACTATAACTGGGGTCTATATTTTCTTATGTTACCCTATTTGTGGCTATCAATTTTGGTTTTGATTCCGAGTGTATTTTGGATCTCTTTTTTGTTTCTACCCTGGTGTGTGACTTTGTGGTAGTTAGAAGAGTCTATAGGGGTTGTGTGGTATCTGTTGGTAGTAGGGAAACTTTGGTGGATTTTATTAAATTAATCATGGTTGATTTTGATGTCATCTTAGTAATGGATTAGTTCCATTCATGTTATTCCTCCTTAGAATGTCGGACCCGTAGGATTGTTTTCAAATTTCCTAATGATCCTATTATAGAATGGGAAGGGAGTTACTTAGCTCCTAAGAGAAGGTTCATATCATATCTTAGAGTCCAGAAATTAATTTCCAAGGAATGTCTTTACCATTTGGTCTGAGTTAAAGATTCTAACTTGAAGGGTCCTTTCTTGCCATTCATTCTCATGGTTAATGTATTTTCTAGGGTTTTCTCGATGATCTTCCTGGTGTTCCTCTCAATAGGGAAATAAATTTTGGGAATTTCCTTCTCTCAGATACTCGTCCCATCTCTATCCCTCCATATAAAATGGCTCGTGCTGAGCTAGAAGAACTTAAGGAGCAATAGAAAGATCTTCTTGACAAAGGTTTTATTCTCCCTAGTGATTCTCTATGGGATTCTCCTATCCTCTTAGTGCATAGGAAAGATGGTTCCCTATAATTATATATTAATTATCTATAGTTGAATAAGTAATTTAGGATGACCTCTTTATTGGGTGGACTGATATATTACACAGAGTACTTCGTTTATGGTGTACGATTATTGTTAGAAACCAAGTTTGAACTTTAGATGTTGATTTTGGTGAAAGGGTTGTTGGATCAAGGATAGAAATGCAAGATTTGCGGGATTAAATTGGTAGGCGTGATGGGATATGTGAAAGAGATTAGGTTGATAACTCATGAAATAGTAGAGTGGGTAATAGTAGTGTTAAAGTGATAAAATGGGGCTAAGTTATTAGATGGGTAAGAGTATTAATTTTATAAGATTATGTCAAGCCCCAATTCGCATCTTGTTAGATGAGATTTTAAGTATGCAAATGCCAGGTGTACCTAGTCCATTTTATTGAACATCTTAGTGTGGATGTGTATGCTCATGAAGGTGTGATTCATAGGGTGATAGCTATATGGGCTAGCAAAGGTTAAGATGAGTATCTCTGAAGGGTAGTGTTTTCATATTATAGTTATTAGGAGAGATGGGGAACAAAGGCTGATCATAAAATTTTCTCATAATGGAAAGTTTTAGGGAAAAGTCATGGAAAATCTACTCATATTCTGGTGATTCTGTCCTATTTTGAGTACACGGGCATTCTACCAATGTCTTGCGCAATCAAATTGTTCCTATGCCTAAAGTTTGAGTTCTCAAGCAGCTTACTTCTATAAACTCATGTCTTACCTTTTTCTTAGTTCTAATTAACTATACATTCTATTTTCTACTGATTCATTTTTTGTCATGTCCCAACCTAGAGTGACCCTGTTTATGCAAACTCATGACCATCCTCAGTCTGTAGAATGATAGGGAATAGTTCCAAGCATAAAAACTTTCCCTACTTCTTGAATATATGAATCTCGGCTTTGTGTTATATGACCCATAATATATGCACTAGCGTTTCTCACTGTACCTGGTCTGGAGCACTCATGCAATGTTATGTTTATTATGGAGTGGCCCTATATTTATCATCTAGATGGTTGCTATGAAATATTTTGTTCCTATGGTACCGTATCTCTTTTGATGGGTCTTGCCTTGAGTAATATGATTAATAGGTGTCATAATTGAGAAGTAACCCTCCCTTCCTTGATGCTTGTGCTCTAGTTCTGTAGTGACCCTCTTTTTGGTGGTGGCTATAGGAGTGTAGTGGTGCTATAGATAGGGGAGTGGATATTCTCAGATGTCAAAAGTTTGGGGGGCAACTACTCAGGCTAAGGCCATAGATAATATTGAGAGAGTAAGACAAACTTTCATTATGTGAAATAGTTAAGAAGAGATATGATAAAACACTTGTGATTGCAAGAAATTCTGGGGTGGTGATATTAGAGGGGTGTAAAGTATAGAGTATAGTAACCTATGCTAGCACTTTCAATTCTGAGTTAGATTTTATCATGTAACAATACACAGTTATACTTAGGCCCCCATAGTTTTGTGTTTCACAGGGGAATTAGGAGATTGAAATGATGGAATGATATGGTCATAGCTAAAGCATATTGGGGGAGCATGGTTATAGATGTGTTTACTTGTTGCTTTATTTAGGATTAAGAAAACTTCTCAAAAGGCTAGAAAGGACAGGAAGTCCAAATATCTTCTCTGGTTCCCCGCTTCGGATAATCGTGCTTAAGGTACGTGTTTCCCTAACTTCCTTGTTTACTAACTTTGTTAAAGAAAATTGTGGATTCCTTCAAATATTTATTTTTATCCTTGTTAAAGGTAAGTGTGGGTGTGTTTCTGAGTTAAATCATGCCAAAGGATGCCTTGACTTATCATTCGAGGATGGATAACCATAAGGGAGGAGAATGAAATAATTCGGAGTTTGCTCCTTGAAAATTCTTTGACATTTGAACCTACTGCCCAGACTAAGACTCTCCCTGCAACTCGTAGGATGTCTATACGGGTCATAGGACAAAATTCATAAGGTGTCCAGTGAGATTTTTCCTAAGTTACTGTCTTGATTATGACTAGACTCAATGAGTTGTAATGACTCTATACAAGTCGTAATATAGCAATTATAGGGTGTCCAGTGTATGCCCAAGTGGTTTTTGTGTTGACTACGATTGAACTCTACGAGTCGTGGGGTCTCATTATGAGCCATAGTGTTTGAGTCGTAGGGTCAACAGTATGTGTGCTTGGTGATGTTATCTTGACTATGACTCGTGGAGATGAGTCACAATGAGTCTTAATGAGTCGTTATAAGACCCATAACGACTAGCAAAAAATTCTTAGTATTTTACTAAGGGTATTTGGACATTTCTCTCTTGCCCTAAACATAACCAACGACTATAAACGCAGTTGAGACCTATTCTCGTACATAGTACAATTAAAACTTACCATTTTTTCTCCCAAATTCTCTCGAGCAAAGCAAGTTAGGGTATCCTAAAGGTTGAGAATATAAGGGCCAATTCAAGGTTTCTTCTCAATAATTCTAAATATTCAAGGCATGAGAATCTACCCTCAAACGGTTTTTCCTTAAAGCATGATATTTAAATGATTATTGATGTGAAATTGAATGTAGGTTCTGACATGGGTTGAGGGTTTTGACATAGTTGGTTCTTAAATAGTTTTCCCATGAATTATGATGCATTGTTAATACTTTATTTATGGTTTTGAACTTGTGGGGTGCATGAGTATGACTAATAAACTATGGGATTGCAATTTCCCCTAATTTTGTGAATATTGACAATTGAATTGGTAACAACGTCAACCCAATATTGTGAAATTGGTTTTGAACGTGAAAAGTATGCCTATTATACTATTTTTGGAACTATTTGTGTGGCATAAGAGGCCTATTAAAATATAAATGGGTTTGAGTCCCAATTGATTAAATGGGTTAGAATCCTCATTGATTAAATGGGTTTGAGTCCCAAATAACTAATTACTTTGAAGTTCTTTTGGATGATCTTTTAGAGTCCCAGTATGCTAAGTTGTTGACATGGCATGATAATTAACTTGCAATTGATGTTGTCATGATGATACCAATGGGATGCCTTAATGAATAATTGGTTCACTTAATTGGGAATGTGTTCTAAATATTTTAATTGAGCTTAAAGGAGGGTTGTGTAGCTGGACCGTAAAAGTGGCAGTACCAAGGGACCAACACTGGAAACCGCGTTTACCAGTGTGAGGTTCTAAATAGCCTGGGTTTCAAATCCCTTTACCTATAACCAGGAAGGTTTGAGTCCCCCTTACTATATGATTGGGAGGGTCGAGTCCCACATTTCACATTACATGATCAGGTGCTTAAGTCATATTAGTATATGATTGGAAGGGTCGAGTCCCCCGTGCATATATATATAAATATTCTCTGGTTCGTGTGACTATATACATTGGGTCCCATATAGCCCGTGGATACTCTTATGATGGTTAAGCTACATAATCCAGGTTAAGGTTTTGAATTTCATGCTAAGCCTTGTTCCCTATCCACTCATGTGATATAAATTTATTTACATATGGTTATGTATACTGAATTTGGACTGGTTTTGAATTATTAATCATGGAGTTATTTTTGTCCCCTTATCCCTGAGTTGCATGATAGTTCTCAATCCGCTAACCGTCTACATAACCTGTATCCCTACGCGATGCAGGATTAAGGCCTACTTCCACTTCTCCTGCACAGTAATTAGTTGATTGTGGGATAGTTCATGAGTCAAATTAAAGTGGTGAGCCTTCATACTTTGGAAGGCTTCATTTTATGTTATTACTTCTTTATGTCATAGACTTTGCTTCTGAGTTGTTTTGGCTATCATCGTGGGTATGTCCTAACTTTATTGATTTCAGTTTTCATTAGAAGGCTTTGTGGATTACTATGGACTTGGGTATTGGTTTTCAGTATTGGTTTTTAGTTATTGGATTATTGATTTACCTTAGAGTCTCTTAAGCTCTTCTATCCTATCTTGTTATATATTCGGAATTCATCTGATGCTAGGTATATTTGGTTCTATTGGATTACGTAACGGGGGTAGTCTCCGATCCACGGCGGATTGGAGATGCCCAGCATGACCATCCTTTTGTTCAGGTAGTGACAATTTGTGACCAACAACATAAATTAGTTTTTTTCTTAGCATCATCTTAGAAATAAGGGTTATTTGAACTGGCTATTTTCATAAGCATTATCTTAGAAATAAGGATGCTAGTCTGAGGTATTGGATTGGAAAATTTGTCACACTCATGAGGTGTTCGATAGAATCCATAAGCAAAATTTGGTAATTTATCGAAAGATTAACAATAAGACCCTAAATCTAGCCTACCCAAAACCCTTAGCTAAAACATGGACTAACAATTGATTACCCATGCATGAATACCATCTAGGATAGCATAACCCGAAGATCTCTCCCAAATTGGTAATACCAGTCAAATGTTTGATCTCGTATTAGTGTCGATTGTGATTAAGTTTGACCAAGTTCCCAACCAAATGCCCAATTTATTCTCATGTTTTGTTTAATTGTTGTATTATAGGTTAACACATAGTTAACTCTCAACACAAGTAAGCTTTGAAAGTTTCCACTCATCGAGGATTCGACCGCAACGTGTGTTGCGTACATATTGACCACGTCCACCTTGCACCGAATGTCCAATGTAAGTTAAGCGCTATCACGGACCCTCAAAATGGGATTTCAAAAAAGAAGGGTAAATCTGAATTTTTGTCCAAAAATATATTGTCCAAGATAAAAAGAACTCATATAAGAAAACCCAAGTGAAAACGAAGTGAAATTGAGGCTTAAATCAAAGAATTACTATTTTAGGCCTTTTGGGCCAAAATCTCTAAATTCCACTATTGAATTCAAGTTTTAGAAGTATTTAAATGACAAGAATCAAATTTGAATGATCAAAATAGGTATTTGGAGCTTATCTAGGCTCAAAACAGAAAGAAATTGGTCAAAAACTACACCAAGATCCAAGTCTAATAAATGGTGATAATCGCGAAAAGGAGTATCTAAATATACCAGATGCCACTAAATCGGACCATGGGCCGCTTTAGTGGTCGGTGCTAAAGCGCAAGGTGTCACTAAATCAGTACCCATGCTATGGTGACAATCTGCTAAAGAGGACCTTGGGCCGCTTTAGCAGCAGGCACTAAAGCATCCAGGTTACTATTTAAGTGGTACTTGCTAGGCGGTCAAGCCCCCTTTAGAGCAAAGGGATGCTAAAGCCCCCAAAGGGCCGCTTTAGTGGTCAAACCAGTAGTTGAGCACTAGCTGGAGACTTGAAAAATTCTAAGTCTCCGCAAACCCTTCGTGATTCATCCAAAATCCCGAGAACTCAAACAAACCATGCTACCCTATAAAATTCGACGCTTCAGACTCAATGCCGATATTAGATTTTCAAAAAGACATCTTTTTCACAAAATTAAACCACAAAACTCAACTTCACAACTTTTCATATCGAGGACTAAAATTAGATATAATAGCTGTAAAACCATACTAACCATGTGACAACCTAAAATGAACGTTTCAGATCTATTGATGGGGTCCCTTTTGTCATCCGATGCATAGATCAATAAATATTGTGAAAAGTGAGCTAATGAGCCTTTATCACCACCAAGAACCACAATTTCACATAAATGACACAAAAAATGCATGGGGAATCATGTCATCCACCACTGAAAATCTAGTCAAATCACTCAAAAAATAAATAATTCACAAAAAACACCAAAAATAAAGTTGTTACATCACCCACCACTGAAAATCTAGTTCGTCCTCGAACTAAAGTCAAGAGAAATAGTTTAATCAATATAAAGTTGAGAATAACTTTCACGCATATCATACATGACCTCCCAAATAGCCTCATCTACAAGTTTGTGTCTCCACTGGAATATCTCTAAAATACAATCTTCTAACATCCCTAGATAGAATGGAGTCAGACTCCTAAATAAAAGATAACCTATCATTTAACTAGACTGAATCCTAACAAATAACATAAGACTCATCCAAAATGTAACACCGAAGCATGGAAACATAAAAAAACTGGGTGAAAACCTTATAAATCTGGGGGCAATGCTAACTCATAAGCCATATCCCTGATAGTATAAAGAATCTCAAAAACATCTAATATATCCCCTCTTCCTAAACTGGATCATGCCCTTCATGGACAGCACACAAAGAAAGACCCGATCATCAACACTAAATCTCAAGGTACGAAGTCTATGATTTGCATAGCACTTCTACCTACTCTAAGCAATTCAAAGTCAATCCTAAATGATTTGAACTTTGTCTAAGGACTCACGAACCAAGTCCATACCTCAAGGTCTAATCTCAGAAATATCAAACAAACCAACTGGAGAGTGACAACATTTACCAGACAAATCCACAAAATGAGTAATGACAATATTGGAATGGTAGCTATATTACGAAAACTCTGCCAAAGCTAGATGATGGTCCCACTAACCACCAAAGTCCATCACACTAGTGCAAAGCATATTCTCAAAAACCTGAATAGTTTACTCTGATTGACCATAGGTCTGGGGATGAAAAGTTTTGCTAAGATCAATCTGGGTACCCAACTACACCTAAAAAGTCTTCCAAAATGGGGATATGAACATTAAACCTCACTCTGATATGATAGACATCAGTGAACTATAAAGACACACTATCTCACGAATATAGATGTGGGCCAACTTCTCAAAACTAAAAGAAATATAAACCAGAATGAAATAAACAAATTTTGTCAATCAAGCCATGAAGACCGAAACACCATAAGAGCAACAAGAAATATGAGGCAATCCATCACAAAGTATATAGTGATCCATTCCCACTTCTACTCAGGAATAGGTAACCTTTAACGCAATCCATCAGGACTCAAATACTTGCCCTTCACTTATTAGCAATATAGGCAATGAGCAACAAAATGTGATATATCCTTCCTCATACCACCCCACCAGTAATTTTTCCTAGAGTCACAATACATCTTAGTTACTCCTGGATGAATAAAATAACTAAAACAGTTAGTCCCCTCCAAAATCAATCTAATCCAATTACCCTTTCTCAGCTGACAAACTCATTTTCTAATCTACAAAATACCATTAGAATCAAGTAAGGCTTCCTTAGAATCATCCTTCAATACCTTATCCAGAATCACTCTTAACCCATCATCATCAAAATGATATGCCCAAATCTAATCCATCAAGGAACACCTAGTCTTCATAAATGCCAAAACACACACAAGTATCAGAATATTCCTAACTATCTGGTTAGACAAAGACTATACCTCTAAGGCTAAAGGCCTCTCCTAGGTTAAAATATATGCCAATCTACCCATGCTTGTCGATTTTTGTCTTAAGGCATCCAGAACTACATTAGCCTTTCCCAGATTATAGAGAATAGTAAGATCATAATCCTTAAGAAACTCAAGCCAATATATTTGCCTCATATTAAGATCTCATTGGGTGAAAAAATATTAGAGTCTATGATGATCTAAGAAATCTCACAACAGAGTCCATACAAGTAGTGCATCCATAACTTCAAAGGAAAAACAATGGCACACAACTTTAAATCATGGGAGGGTAATTTCTCTAATCACTACTAGAAATGAGTTCTATGGGAACACTTATTTAGCGACGATTAAAGAATTGTTACTATAAATAACCTATGGCGACGGTTTTAACCATCGCATATAGTTGTCTACTCTATTAGGACAAAAATTAATTATAACCACCGCAATATACATATAACCGTCGCAATAGGATATTCTATGGTGACTATTTTAAGAACCATTGCTACAGACTATTTATAGCCACGATTATTTTATGATGAAAAATAATATTTCCCGATGATTTTCCCTCCAATATTTTATTTACCCACTTATTTTAATTATATTTATTAAAAAATAAAGCATTTCAAAATTTGTTCTTTAGGGTTTAGAAATCCCCAAAACTTTGATACTATCAAAGACCGCAATGGTTCATACACGTTCTTCTTCTTCGATGATACTCATCTTTTTCTTTGTCAATACTCATCAATTGTTCAAGGAATATGGTTGTTCAAGTGAAAAAATTATTCTATTGAGAAATTGTTAAGCGACCTTTGGGCTTCTCCGTTCAAGTAGATTTGAATTATTCAACCTCTCTTGTTCAACCTCATTGTATTTCCTACAATAGCCTCTTTGTCAAGGTCAGCAAAATATTCTAGCATTTCTTTTGTGCTTTTTCTTTATCACCTCATTTTCTCTTTTTTCCTTGATACGAATTTTGCTTAGTTCATTGTTTTGTTTATAGTTGACATGGGTAATTCCTTGCACTGCTATTTGAGATTGTGTTTACTTTTACAGTTTTGGAAGCCCATGGACTTTAAGTTAGTATTACTTGAAGTTGTTATTTTGTAGTAAAATCTTAATTGTCGATAGGACTTTGTTAAGCTATGGAATACTATATATTCTTTTCTTGCTATTTTACTACATATAGATTTTTGTTTTGAGTATCCTTTCTTAGCAACCATTAATTTTAGTGTTCTTGAGATTTTAGCTGTGACATTTGTATGCAACCTTATAAGTCCTTGACTCAGTCTCTCGCATAGTTCTTACTTTTATCTCAGACCCTTCCTTTGTTTTAGCTATTTTGATCTTCAAAACTGATGGTTTTAGGTAAGCATTTTACTTTATTTTCAGTTCTTTTTGTTGTTGTTATTGAAATAGCAATGAGTAAGGCATTTGGAGTGTATTTATGGCATTTTTTAGTTAGGTGTTTATCAATTTTGGAATGAGATCTAAGATTTTTGAAAGTAACTAAGTTATTTTGGTATTAAATTATTGCAGCACACTATTTGATGTATTTGAAAATGGAAACCCCTTTTGCTAAAAAAAAAGATACCTTTTTTAGTAATCTAGAGATTGGGTTTCTTCTCTTAGAGTTTGAATAGCTATTTTTGCTACTGTTTTTTGGGGTTCTTGATTTGTAAGCAACCCATTTAATTCTCCCTTTGTCTTCTTTGTCTGGGCTTCAAGGGTACGGATAAAATTGAATGTTTAGCATTGTTCGCGGATAAAATTAGAAGCAGAATAAGAGCGTTATCTTAAAATTGTATTGGTATTAAGAGTTGTAAGTAACGAAAATGGGATTTAGGATTCTCTTGGGATTGTTCAATTTTACTGTTGGTTGGCTAATTTTGTAGAATTTTTGGCTATTAGTTTAAGTTAGATATAGTACATGACCTTTTTTGTTTGGATTTCAATGTCAAACTATTATTATTGTCATTGTAGAAGCTCTTTTTTCCTATAATCTAAGGGTTTTTTTGTGGTTGAGCTTATATTTTTGAATGTGTATTTGGAAAAGGTACTGATTTGATTAGTTAATAGGAAGGAAAAGCTGAAACTGTTTGATTTTACTGTTACAAGAGCATTTATATATGTATTGGGAGTACAACTGAGTTTTGTCTTCTTGTTTTCTATTGTTAAGATTTGATTCATTAGTATCTGGATAAAGGCTGGAACTTCTTATGCCAGATTTTACTTGTTGCTGAGATATAACGGAATGTCTCCATGTTCCATGCCTATTTAAACTGTATGTTCTCCATGTGAGCTTTCTTTTTGTAGTTAAAGGTAACCAACTAACCTACCTAATTTGTTGTAGTTAAAGGTTACCAACCATCCTGCCTAATTTTATTTAATTTTATGAGGTGAGCTTGACACAGTACGTAACTGGGGTTCATGTTTAGGTCTTATTGAAATCAGGTTTTTTTTTCTGGCATTTTAATATTTTTTTTGTGTGCGCATGGAAGAGTTTAAGCAGTTGCAAAAACATGTAGCCCACAGGTATTCACCGAACAATGTAGTAGTGTCAGTATAATGTTTTGTAGTATCTGATGCTTGGGCAGTGTATATAATGTTAAAGACATATATACCATCATAAAAAATAAGTAAAACATTGGTTGTTCTGATCTTGACACCTATAAACAGATGTTATTTTGTGCTCAACACTCTACAAAATCATTTCTAGAATAAATAATTGGTTTGGTATAATATGTCATTCAAATGTAAAACAGATTCTAGATTATCATTCAGTATTTGAAGTTTGGGAACACTTTGATATTACTAAAGTGCACATTTGCTTTTGCTTTTTCTATTGCTTAGAAAACCTTGGACTCTTTGAATCAAGTTCTTTGTTTACAGTATCTATCAGTTTAAGCTTTCATAAATCGGGTGACTTAGTATCTTTATATTTGTGTAAGATAATAGCCCCTAATAAATAGTTGAGTTTGACTATTTTGCTGTAAATTTTTTCATTTCAGCATTCTAAAATTTAACTTGTTCCATCTTAAATTTATATAGGTTTGTATAAAAATAAATCAACAAGATCCTACAAAAGATAACGAAAGATCAAGGAATAGGACATTTAGTAAACTTGGATCATTATCAGCCATGGCAAGTAGAAAACGACATATGCTGACAACAAATGAAGTTGCTAAAACTATACGATCGAAGAAAGAAAACCTTCTAAAGTTAATTGAATAAGAGAAACCACCAGTAGCAGCACCAGCACCACCATCTAAAGAAATTGAATAATCTATAGTAGAGCACCATATTGTAGAGGAGAAACATACAGAGGATGATCAACATGTAGAGGATCAGGTCCCAATGACAAATTCAGTCACTCCTACAACAGCTGAAAATTTTAAAGCACAAGTTAATATATATCTTAGAAACGTATAGAATTCATTTATAACCTCTAATTTCTTTTATTGTTTTATAGTGGAAGGGCCTTCAACTAGAAAAACAAGAGGCAAAACACAAATTCACAAGGTACATGGCCGGCAAGAGAAATAATTGATAACATTAAACCAGAACAACCAACCTATTGGTCTTATAGATGAAGTTGAAATTGAGTTGGGCACCTTCTTAGGCACATTAGCGAGGAAAGCAACCATTTTCCCATTGGATATATTTGATTCAAGGAATATAGATTCTAAACAGGAGTTATGGTATCATAACAAGGTTTATTCTAACTAAATGGAACCAACTTGTAGGTAAAATATGATATTCCTGATGTCGCAAAAGATTGGATTTTGTAAAGAATTTGAGAATCTTGGAGAAAGCATAGATCTAATTTGAAGAGAGATCATTAAGATCCATGGGAAAATGATGAAGTTTGATTAAATAAAAGTCCCTAAAAGTGTTCTAGAATGTCAATTTAAAGAGCTTCTTGTGTATTGGAAGTCCAAAATTTTTTAGGTAAAACGTATTTCACCTCTGCGATCATATTATTGTTAGTGCTACAGATGAAACCCTTTATTACTATAGTTAACATTATTGATTAATTTTTTTATAAAATGTCCAAAACCAATACTGAGAATCAGAAGAAGTTGATGAATGCACAAACTACTGGGAAGATGAGTTTTGCTTTAGTTTGTAACAAATTGGTGTGTTCTCTTGTTTATTATTTAGTTATAAATTTTCATTTAAATAGATTTTGATATTCACTAAATATCATATGAATAGGAAAATAAGAAAGGGGAAACTTTGTCTCTAAAGCATATGTCTGTGGTCAAAGAGCAAGAAAACCTGATCGTACATACAAGATGTCTAATAAAGACACCACCAGCAAAATTATATGAAACTTATCTTTTTTCAAATTTATATTGACATAAATAATCATTTCATAATTTTTAATTATTTAAATGTTATTTTGAATATGAATATTATGCTCAAATGGTGGAAATTGAAACACAACAGGGTTCAAATGAATAGCCCGTTGATGCATTTTCAGCTGTCATGGGTGCTGAACATCTGGGATGTGTAAAACTGCTTAGATGGGGATTACACAGACTTCTTTGAAAATATTAAATTATAGATCTGAACCAACTTTAAATGCCACATATGATTTTATGAAACAAATGCAAGAAAGGGTGCGAAAAATGGAAGATTAAATTGAGGAGCAGAAGAGAACAATTCAACAAAAAGTTGTTGCAGATGTAATTGCTCAGCTTGAGAATGCAGGAATAATTTATCCTAAGATATTTTAGGCATTTTCCATACCTTCACCAATGATATCAACTTCTACACTAAGAGCTAAAGGGAGAAATAGTCAAAACTATCAAGGTTAGTGTTTGAAATTCTAAATTGTACTTGACTTCATTTGGTAGCTGATATTGTTATTGTTGTTTGACTGTATTGGATGGTTATTAGTGGCCCTTAACTGTCTGTCATATATCAGGGTCATATTGTTTATTGTTTGATATTTTGGATGGTTATTGGTGTGCTTTTAAATCATTTTGCTTCTCTTGAACTATAAGAATAGATTGTGCACCTACACGTTAACATGACTTGGTAACAGTTCTTCATAATTTGATTTTAATTCATGTTTTGGTGAGTGTGCGAAGTTATGTTTGGTGATTATGTGGTATATTCATTATTGATGTGTGTTGTGAGTTGTGTTAAGGGTTGTGAGTTGAAAGTCTTAGAGCCTAGAGTATGTAACTTGTCGATTTACATGGGATGCGGTGAATGTGTCTGTTTGATATTATTAAGCATGTAATATAATGAAGTGTTTGTTAATCTTACTAGACTTTAGTCTGTGATTGAGTTTATAAAGTAACAAGGCACTTGGCTCAAGCAATACATATCTTTCTTTGGAGACATAGTGCCATAGCAAGCTGAGATACACACAAGTTTGGTGTATCATCAAAGGCTCAACTTGTTTGAGGCGTTATCACTTGCTGATCCATTGCTTACCATATGCTAATACAGTCGCTTACTATATGATCTGCCAAGCACGCAAATTTTACTTTAGATATGGAATTGTATTTATAGTTGCATACATGACGGATGATCATGATAGTGCACACTTTCTTATGTTCTTATTTTATTACAAGAATTTGAGTAACAGTTGTTGCTTCTCAAATCTAGTCGTATAACTACATAATTATCTTCATGTATTGTCCCTAGAGTATAGGTGTGTCCTTGTCATGTATTACCCCATACCCTATCACTCTACTTGTTATGTCCATAGAGGGGCGGATAAGGTTCAAAGTGTTCAGGAGGATTTATGAATAAAAAAAAATATAACTATTACTGGATTTATGAACTTTTTGGATGGACAACCTAGAATTGTATTCCTTACATTTTTAAAAAATTTACTTGTTTTGACTTGACACATAGTTTAAAAAATCTAATGATCTAAATTAAATTAATGTTATATGTCAATAATTGAAATTAGCATTCTCCGCTTCTATTTTCAACCTAAAATAAGGGGACTTTATATGACCACACAAGAGTGTGGTTAGCCTATCAGTGAAGTACACAAATTCAAGTACCTCCAGTAAAAATGATGCTTTATCTCTTTTCTTTTCTGATCACTGTTAGGGATAATTCCCCTCAGCATCTGAAATTTGAAGTAAAAAAAATAATATTTTTATGTTCAACTAGATTTCACTTTATTTGTCCAAAACTCAATCAAAGTAGTAATTGTAAACAAAGTTGAAGGTATGAAAACAAGCACCTTGTCTTCCTTTTTGGTTAATTTTGGCTGAATGTTGTTGTCAATATTTTGGCGCCAATGTGATAGGTATTTCCAAGGATATCTTTTTCACATCTCTATTTGATTGAATAGGATCCTAGTTTTAGGAAATTATGAGTTTTATTCTAGTTGAAAGTTTGTTTGTGATTGTTTTGAGGTGGGTGGTGGGGGCCTAGAGGTGGGGGTTATGGTTCAAGAAAGTTATGATGTTATCAAAATAGTATATATGGACTAGTTTGGCTTATGGTAGGATATTGAAATCTTCAGTTGTTATTAATTTAGAGATGGTTATTGTTCAATAGCATAAAGCTTAATGCATCGACTTGGACAGCTTCTAGAACCTAACCTTTCTCTAGTAGATGATAGGATAAAACCGGCATATATCTCGATGTGCAGGTTCATCAAGCTTGAATCTTCAAACTAAGTTTTACCAAAGAACAATGAAGAATTGTACACTTTCAGTAAGCAAGATCAATAATATTTAGGATGGGGCTAATATCCCCAGCTAGAGCAACAGATGACTTGGATAAAAATTGGATTTAGCATTTTTTTCTAATCTACAACTTCTTTATAGAAACTATGGATCTATGAACGAAAAATGGCTTGACTATTTGAAGACTTTTCTAGAGTTACCTGGTGCAGTGGAACAACCAGTTAGAGGTGGTGCACAAATTAACACTGGTAATGGAAAAGGAGTTTTTTTAATTTGGGGTGGTCATGCCCATTGTTCTGATTTCCTTGGTCGATGCTATTCTTAAAGATAATTTCTCCAACATGCTCTAGAACTGCTACAATTTTACTTGATCATTGGTTTGTTATCTTTTGGTATATTTTCATAATTGTCTTCACTTTTGGCTATACTTTATTATTTTGTGTTTGTTCCTATATATAATTTCGATACCTGTAAATTATTCCTTAATGTTGGATTGATTACATCCGTCTTGTGGTTCTATTACCTTGGTAGTGTATGACATGTATATGGAGCTAATTATACTTGGTATGATTGACTTCGGCATCATCTTGGGTTTGGATTGGATTTCACCCTATCTTGCGATTGTGGGATGTCAAGTCAAGGTTGTGTCCAACTTTGTTGTGTGTATGTTTTTTTAGATGTTCTTATTTGTGGAAATTGGTACTCTCTGTTTTTTTGAAGGGAGATAATGTTACCTACTGGTGCATTAGTTTTCCCTATTTACTATAACTTGATCTTTTCCAACTTTGGTCTCACCTTTAATTTTGTTTTTCTTATTGTTGCAAGTGATCTTGACAGAGAAGATGACGGAAACGAAATTGATGAACTATACTTGACCTAAGATATCAATCACATTGGCTTCATGTTACACTAGCTGTTGGAAATTACTTGTGTATGTTTTGATTGAGATCGATCACATTTGATTGAGTGGTTTCAAATATCTTTTATTTTTGAACATTCAAAACCTATGTATGTTCTATTTTTTTTGAATGGTCAAAAAATATTTGGTTTCTTATTGGTGGACATTTTGGGTATTAACAGTTACTAGTACTCTTGATTATTAATGTATATATACATTTTATATGTTATGGTAGCTTTATAAAATTATTGCAATAGAATAATATAGTATTGTTGAATAGTCTAATAATAATAGTCCTAATAGCATAAAATAACTATCCCAATAGCAAAAATTCACCATTGCTATAGCTCATGTTTAACAGTTGTAATAGCTTACAAAATAACCATCCTATAAAGCTTTTAGGATGGTTTATATACGTCACAAAAGCATGTATAACCGTCCGAATAGGATATACAGGTAGTCGTCCAAACATAAATCAAATCGTTGCAATAACATTAAAAACCGTCCCAATAAACTCTATAGGGATGGTATCTAACCGTCCCATCATATAATAAACCATCGCAAAATAAGATATATAGGAATGGTTTTCCACTGTCTAGATAGCCTTACAACCGTCGTAACATCATATTTATCACCATCGCTATAGCAGATATATAGGGATGGTTTGGAACCATCCCAATACCATGAAAAACTGTTACCATAGGGTCAATGCAATAACCTGCGTGAAATATAAAGATTTAGCGATGGTTTTAGTAACCGTCGCTATACATCTATTGGAACGGTTTTAGTGCCTATGATGACAGTATTAGAACTGTTGCCACAGCCCCTTTTTCCAGTAGTGATATATGGGGATTCAACTGACGAGAAACATACACAATCACATGACCCTCCTGCATCAACACAACACCTAACCCAACACCAAAAGCATCATAAAAGACAGTAAAACCTATGCCCTCCTTGAGTAGGGTCAAGATAGGAGCTAATGTCAACAAATCCTTGAGCTTTTGAAAGCTCACATCACAAGCATGGAATCACTAAAAAAAATCATCTTCTGAGTCAACTTGGTCAAAGGAGATGCAATAGATAAAAAACACTCAACAAAACACCGATAGTAACCTTCAAAGACAATAAAACTATAAATCTCGGTAGGAGAAGACGCCCTAACCTAATCCTGAATTGCAGAAATCTTGGTTGGATCTACCGCAGTTCCATCATTGGTCACCACATGACCAGAGAAAGACAGAATCCAACCAAAACTCACAATTGGAGAACTTAGCATACAACTTCTCATCCCTCAATCTCTGAAGTACAACCCACAAGTGCTCATCATAATTGGCCTCACTCTTAAAATAAACAATATATCATCTATAAATATGATAACAAAAGAGTTGAGATAAAGTCAAAACACCTAATTCATTAACTCTATGATTGTAGCTGGGACATTGTCAACCTAAAAGACATAACCAAGAATTCATAATGACTGTATCGAGTTTGAAAAGTTGTCTTTTGAATATCTAAAGCTCTAATCCTCAACTAGTGATACAAACCTCAAATTAATCTTTGAAAGCACTAAAGAACACTGAAATTGATTAAACAAATTATCAATACTAGGAAGCGAATACATATTCTTAATCGTCACCTTGTTTAACTATCGATAATTAATTATTATATATGCATAGACCCATTCTTTTTCTTCACAAAAAAGACTGGCACACCCTAAAGTGATACACTTAGTCCAATAGATCCCTTATCCAAAAATTCTTGCAATTAATCCTTCAATTCATTCAACTCTGTTGGGGTCATCCTATAAGGAGAAATTGAAATGGACTTAGTGCCCAGTTCAGCATCAATGGCAAAGTCAATATCACAATTCGAAGGCATACCAGGAAAATCCATTGGGAAAACATCTATGAACTCACGGACAATTCGAACAAAATTCAAAGAAGGAGGTGAAACAATACTAGTATCACAAATATGGGCCAAATAAGAAAAGCATCCCCTCTCAACCAAGTAATGAGCCTGAAGTAAATAATAACTCTCTTAGGATCCGAATGAAGCACAACCTTCCAGACTATCCTTGGCACATCCGATGAAGCTAAAGTAATTGTCTTAGAAT
This sequence comes from Capsicum annuum, assembly GCF_002878395.1. Taxonomy (NCBI): domain Eukaryota; kingdom Viridiplantae; phylum Streptophyta; class Magnoliopsida; order Solanales; family Solanaceae; genus Capsicum; species Capsicum annuum. The sequence continues at coordinate 75,990,917 of NC_061116.1, forward strand.
AATATTCTAGGACAACATGGTAAGAAGCCAACCAATCCATACCTAAGATGACTTTGAAATTACTGTATCTAAGACAATCATATCTATCCATGTCTCACGGCCATCAATAGTCACAAAAAAGGATTAGTACACTCAATCTACCACTAAAAAGTAGCCTACTGGGGTAGAAACATAAATAGGCATGTTGAGAGGCTCAATGGAAGAATCATAAACTGAAGCAAAATATGCAGACACATTGGATAAAGTTGACCCAATCAAATAACAAAAACGGAAATCTAAAACAAATTGGGATGATTCCTATGATAGCACAATCGAAAGTCTCTTTCTCTAGTCTGGAAAGTATAGCATAGCACTAACCAAGGCCACTACCTGGCTAGGTAGCCCCCTGACCACTACCATAGGCACTACTACCACTGCCTTCTACACCTCTAGTGGAACCTCTACCGCTCACAGCTAATATAGGTATAGCTCTAAAAACATGGCATGGATAGTCCTTGACTAGATGGCTAACCTCATCACACATAAAGCAACCTCTATAGGCTAGCTCAATAGGAAAAGTTACAACTGAGATAGAGCGAGCATCCAAAGTTGCTAAAATAAAAGACCCACTGCCTAAACCCTACAAGGCTGGATGCACTAGTCTACCATGATACCCATAAAAACCTTTAGAATCTCTACCTCAAGTAGTGTGACCTCTGAACTCACCCTGATGGTGCACCCTCTTGGAGCCTCCCTGAGTAGCTCGAAGAATAGACTCAATTATCTTAGGATGATCCACTATACTCTAAAATGATGCTCTATACACTACCACTTGATTCATAGCTAGATAAAAAGAAATATCCACCCCATCATAAACTTCTAAATCTTCTCAAACTTAGTGGCATTACAAGCATAAGAATATCTAGGCAAGGCACAAAAATGTGCCTTATACACTACAGTAGTCATGGAGCCCTACTCTAGGTAATCAACCTTATCTCTTATCAGATCCCACAAACTATAAGCTACAAACCTATCCAAAAAGACCTTAGCAAACTGATCCTAAGTCATCTCTTGCAAACTAAGAGGTATGCATAAGTGACCTCTACCAATCTCTGGCTGTATCTCTCAACTAATAAGTAGTGTAAGCAACCCTATACAACTCAAGCAAACCAAGGTTACTAAAATTCATGACAATTAATAAAGAATTCACAGGCAGCCTAGCCTACAACACAACTAAACCTAGGAGGACCCAAATAAGTGAACCTCTCAAACCTATTTTGATCCTAAAAAGACATAACTATACTCACAATAATAGGAATCATGGTGAATCTGTCTAGTTGAGATCCTACCTAAGGAGGAAATGTAGATGAAGAGTGAACTTTGGACCTCAGAATACCATACTTGAATGCCAACGCTAAAGAATAAACAACACTTAGAGTCTATGGAGTACCATAAGTAGATGTTGGTACCACTGAAGGATCCATACTTAAGATATAAGGAGAACCATAGGAAGGATCTAGCACAGATGGAGATACAATACTCGGAGTTCGAGGAACACCAGGTGCACTCAAAGAAGCACCCTCCAAATATGTTAGTAGATTAATCAACAACCCCTTCAAGACAGGGGTAGAAAAATTCTATAGGACTAGAGTAGGCCTTATAACTCCAACATGTTCAACCTGAGGCTCGGGGGAGAGCCTTCTAGTACTATTTCATACAGTTCAAATCCTTGTGCACATCCTTTACCTCAATCCTATCCACAACTTATACCTCATACCCTAGAATAGGATCCCTTCTCAAATTTTGACTCTATATCTTTAGCCTCATAAGATCTATTCCTCACCATCTGTGCATAAAATAGTAAAACCCAATTTAGGACACAAGGTATGAAAGAACTGCACGATAAGGAACAAAATAAGGGAAGTTTTCCTAAAGATATTTCATAGACTCTCGAAGATAGATCTAAATGTTTATGTACCGATCCATAAGACTATACTAGACACCCTGTTTGTACACTAGTAAGACCAATGAACCCAGCTTCTCTGATACCAATTTGTCATGACCTAAGAATCAAGGGTCATGATGGCACTTGTCGCAGCAAGCCTTGACAAGTAATCCTATCACCTACACTTTTAAGAAATAAAAGATAATACCATAACCCATGGCTAATTCCTAGAATAGAGCCGAAACACACATGTATAGTAAAAGTATGAAATACATAACCAAAAATACCATAAGAATACTCCAAATCTTGGTGTCATAGTGTATAAATCGAATAATACAACTCAAAGACAAAATATACATTGAATATCCAAAATGGAATGAATTCTAACTCAGAACATAAATCAGACATAGTCTAGATAAGAAAAGGTAAAAGTCAAATCTGGATGCATAAATCAAGTGCTACCTCAAATAAACACCAAGTACCACTTGAATCAATTATCGTATGGCGCACTCATTCCTGGTTCAGCACCAAAAGGTCATAGTAGGGATGATTATGGTCCACTTGTACTTAGTAGGTATCATAGGCCAACTCAACATAGTCAAAAATAAAGCATATAAAGTACATACTATGGTCATGTTACCTATAATCATAAAATGTCCCAAATGATATCCCATACCGCCTTTACTAACAATTATATAATATTCACATATACCATACACAAATATGAAAAAGCATATATATATAGATATCACATATACAAGTTTAAAAAAGAAGCACACACAGAAATAGATCACATTAGGGATGATAACACAACAAAAACTAAGCAAACAATACATATGAAATACAATACAGAAGATGATGATGATGATTTTGTGATGCCTGAGGTTATCGTGCAACCTCTGTATACATGTACCGAGTTGTGCTTCTAGGTAGGAACCATGGGGGGTTCACAACCCATATATAATCCAATACCAATATCTATAACTCCTCTTCAACACATCCATCAGTAGAGGGTTTTTAAGAATGTCATATTTTATATCATAAAAAGCAGTATTACTAGTATTTCCACTATGGTACTAATGTTTCATGAATGTCTATGATATAAGGATTTAGTGCTAATAACAAAATAGGATGAGAATTTCCAAATCCAACCAATATACCAACCTATGAGCCACAAATCCACTCAATATTAAAACCATCTATGAAATCCAATGTAATACATATGCCAATAGAGTAAAATACATTGAAACAAGTCATCTATACCACATAAATTCCAATTTAGGCCATTTCATTAGAAAGATACAATCATATATACACACACACACAAGGCCAACAACATCACACAAGATCCATACAGTCACACATACAAAATAATGTCTCAAAACCACCAATTAGCAATAATATAGGCCCTCAAACAGGCACAACATAATAATATAGCCATTTTCATGATTGTTTCCCACACCCTTAATGTGATTTACGTAAATATTAACTACCCAGTCCAGTCTGAAGAAAGTTAAGACATAATTTACCTCAAATGATCAATCTAAAGAGACTTTAACATAGAGATTTCCCTCATGAATGGGCCTGGAATTAACTAAAACATGCAAATATAGAATATATGCATCAAAAAAAGCCAACAATACCTATAGTGCCCATTATCGAGCTGGGTTCAAATGGACCTCCGAAATAGGAATTCAAAAAACAAGGCTTACATAGAATTTTTGTCAATAAATATATTACCTAAGATTAAAAGAACTAATAGAATAAAACCCAAGTGAAAATGGGTTGAAATTGGAGCTTAAATCGAAGAATTACTAATTTAGGCCTTCTTGGCCAAAATTCCCAAATTTCACATTTAGGTTAAAGTTTTAGAAAGATTTAAATGACAAGAATAAAAGTAAAAGGATCAAAATAAAGATTTAGATATTACCAAGCTTAAAAATAGAAAAAATCCCTGAAAAACTCAAAACACCAGGCTGCAAGTCTCAAAAATGGTAAAAATTTTTGAAAAGGAGTATTTCAATATACCAGGTGCCACTAAAGTGGACCATGGCTGCTTTAGCGGTTGGTGCTAAAGCGTCCAGGTGCTGCTAAAGCAGTACCCATGCTATTGTGATAGTCTGCTAAAGTGGAACCTAGTCACTTTAGAGATAGGCTCTAAAGCACCCAGATTATCATTTTAGCGGTACCTGTAAGGAGGCCAGGGCTGCTTTAGCAGTCACACCCATAGTTGGTTTGGAAAATTCCAACTCTCTACGGACCCTTCGAGATTCATCTAGAATCCTGAGAATACAAATGAACTATGCTACCCTATTAATTATGATGCTCTGGACTCAGTGATGATATTAGATATTTAAAAAGACATCATTTTCACTAAGTTAACCCTCGAAACCTAATTTCACAACTTTTCAAATCTAGGGTCAAAATTAGATATAAAAGTCATAAAACCACAAAACTATGTTACCAATCTAAAATTGACATTTTGAATTTGTTGGTGCAGTCCGTTTTGTCATCTAATACACAAATCAACAAATGTTGACTAAAGTCACCTAATGTGCCTTTATCACTACCAAAAACCACAATTTTAATTAAATCACACCAAAATACATTAAGAACCATGTCAGTCATCTCCACACACGAGAAGTACCACAAAGCAACCACTAGGAGGGTTAAATGGTCAAATTACGTAGAAATGAATAATTCACAAAAAATCACAATAAATCAAGTCATTACAGAAGTCCTTACCTTTTCACAAGAAAAGTAAGAAAAAGAGATAAAATTTACAAAGTTTTGAGCTTTTGGAAGCTCTCATCATACTTATAACACACATAAAAGGAACCTCTTTTTGAGTTGGGAGGTAATCTTCTTACGAACTAGAAAGGGCAACTATCCAACTCCATAAAACTATAAACCTTAAAAGTATTTCTAGGTATAAGACAATTCGTAACAGCTTTTAATTTTTGTAGGTCTATCATTACCCTTTTCTTTGGAAACTATGTATCCCAAGTAGGACACTAAGGACAACCAGAATTCAAAATTTGAGTATTTGGAATATAATTGCTTTCCTTAAGCAACCCAATATTATATGCAAGTAAGTTTATGTTCCTCTCAATTATTGGATTAAATCAGAATATTACTAATGAAAACGATAACAAAGAAATCCAAAAATTTCTTAAAAACCCCCATTCACCATTCTTATAAAAGCAACTAGAGTATTGGTCAAAGCAAAAACTTTTAGTGTCCATAACGAGTTTGATAAGTATTTTTTGGGATATCCTTGGGCCTACTCTTGAGTTGATGGTAACCTGACCTTAAATTAATTTTAGAGAACACCAATGTTCCCTTCAACTTGTTGAACAGATTATGTATCTTAGGAAAAGAATATTTGTTATGAATGGTTACTTTATTTAACCGATGATAGTCTATGGACATTTGTATTCTACTATCCCTCTTCTTCACAAATAGAATAGATGTACCCTAAGTGAAATACTTGGACGAATAAAACCCTATCATAACAATTCTTGGAACTGGGACTTTAATTCCTTCAACTTTACTAGTGTCATATGATAAGGAGTGATAAAGACAAGATAGGTTCTTGGATCGATGTCTTTGAAAAAGTCAATCTCAGGGTCAGGAGGCATACTAAAAAGGTCATCAGGAAATACTTCTAAGAATTCATGCACAATTGAGATAGAATTTATAGGGGGAATTGTTGAACTTTCTTCCTAAAAATGAGCTAGAATCACCCTGCACCCCCACTTAACTAACTTGTAGGAACAAATAGCTGACATAATTCTAACTTGAGTATGATTAAAAGTATTCTCCCATTCAAATGTCTATCCCAGGCATAGCTACGATCTTACAATATCAATCAAGAATGGAATGATAAGAGGACAACTAACTCATCCCCTAAATAATATCAAATTCCTTCGTATTTAAAATCATAAAGTCTGCCAAAGTCTTAAACCCCATAAATATTACAAGATATGCATGACAAGCTTAATTAACATATACAAACTCCCAAACTGGTGTGGATACATACATAATAGTATTAAGATATTTACCATCTAAACCCAACCCTAACGAAAACTTTGTATACATATAAGTGAAAGTGAACTCATGATTAAACAATACAGAAGCCATATGATCACACACAAGAATAGTACCTGTGATCAAGTGTCAAAAGCTTTCACTGCTGGATGATCCATAATAGCATAAAGATGAGCCCTATCACCACCTAGACTACTAATTCTACCAACCTATACTCTACCTTAGTTGGCTTGATAATTACCCTCCCAATATCTTATCCACTATGCCTACCTTATGGAGAATAGCTACCATATTCTCCACCACCATAACCTTTTGTATCTAATGTGCATGATATTGGTTGCTGATAGCTGACCTACAAATAAGAAATTAGGAAAAAACCTCTTATTGTGGATCAAACCCCCACTCTCATAGAATCTTATTCTTAAATTAGGTCTCTAAAATAAAGGTGATGAGGGTGTATAGCTACCTATCTGTGAAGGATAATAACTAACCTTAGATAGGCCTCAAGTAGACACAGGCATGAGTGTGTAATAAGGTTAGGAAAAATGGACCTAAGAACAACGACATCTTGAATAAGTATCATTAAACTATCTCTATGTCCGAGCCTTTTTTTCCTCTATTCTCACCTCTTCTTGCTTCCCAATAGCTTTAGCCTTCTTCAAAAACTCAACCATATACTAGAAAGATTTAGCCAAAGTCGTCATTAACAAGGTAACTGTTTGAATACTTGAATTCAAACCCTTAACAAAGTACCTGATCTACGCCTCCTCTATAATCATCAGTTGTAGTGCATAATGGGAAAAAGCATGAAACTTGGCCTCATGCACCGCCACAGTCATATCACCTTGATTTAATCTTAAATCTCATTCTTTTAATCACAATAAGTGTGGGTAAAATACTTCTTAAGAAACACTAATGTCACCCAAATTACACCTCCAAGAAAGTATAAAGTGATCGCTCGTCAAATATAGAACCCAATCGGGTCGAGGTCGATCTTATGAGGAATAGGTCATAAATCTATCATGAGCTCTTTGATGTAATAATAATACTCTATAATTAGGGTTATTATCAATATGAGACAATCACTAGGATTGTGCTCCCCCTAACTTCATAACTCTGTAGACTATTCGGGCATGTCAAACTATATCGGTGCCTTATATGAAAAATATTATAAGTTATGTATCACCTAACAGTCTCTCGACTATAGTTTGGGTGAATTTCACTCATCTCTTCTCGATCTCAGAGTGTCACATTACTAAGCCATTTTATCTTATAGTAACTATGTGCTTTTTGTCTCAAGTTATTAGAGAAGGTTGATAGCTTTAAATTACTTTTATGATCTCCTTTTATTAATATCTACCTCTCTCTCAAAAAAGTATTGAATATGGGTGAGTTCCTAATATTTGAAACCATTATGAAAGAAATCAAAGAAAAGGAAACCCCAATACATGTAAGAACACTGTTTTAAAAATAACTTTGCACTTTACCTGCTTTTTTAATCCATCGGAGTTTCCACTATCCTAGTTATAGGGTTTAGTTACTCATAGCTGTAAGAACAAACATAGATTCCATATATGAAAGCATTATGATAAACTTACAAAGAATAAAAATGAAATCCCAAAATCTCAAATTAATTATAAACCCTAAGAACCAAGATCAATAATTCTAAGATAAATAATGTATCTCAAATCTAGAAATAACTTGAAAAGTGTATAAAGAGTGTAAACTATTGTAAGAGTCCAAAAAATCATAAAAACCTTTAGGACTAGTTATAGATACAAAATAACACCTATGCTAAATAATGTAGGAATGTTGGGTCCGCCTCAACCTACGATTGGTAGATTGGGTCATAGGTATAACCTACTTGTTGACTAATGGAAATCAGAGCACATCTTCAACCTTAAATAATCTTTAACCTACTACTACCTACCACCCGTAAGTTGGGTCATAGGTATGACCTACCACTCGTAGGTTGACTAGTAAAAATCAGAATCATCTTGCAATATTCAGATCTCAACCTACTACTTCTACCTACAACCCATAGGTTGGTTGTAGGTACAACCTACCATCCGTAGGTAGACTGGTAGGTAGACTAGTAGATTGCTTTTTCAGCAACTCTTCATCCCTTTATGGTCTTTGCTTCAAACACTGTTTTCCTAATAAAATCAACACAAGCACATATTATATCCAACAAGGATACCTAAGTACTTGCATAATTTCCTTGTTTTAAGTATCAAAAGTGCCATGAAACCATGGAACATCAAACACATTCTGGAACCAAGCCTAAGGAAGTAGAGGTAAGGCAACGCTGCACTCAACAACAAACCTCCACCTTTGTTTGGCCTTATCCTACAACTAAAAAGACATAAATTCTACAATATACTTCATAACCATACCTATCTTATGTAGAAATTGATGTGTTATGGCTTGACAATACATTTGATTCTTAAAATAAGGAAAATATGCTAGGTCAAGGGATCATTAATATGGTTATGATATTCTTGTGCTAGTACTGCAGGAAAATAAGGTTCAAAAGATAGTAAAGAGAAATGGTAAAAAATTATACAACTGTTAGAATCTGAGGCTAGCTATGACTTATTGGGTCATGATATGAGTTGTAGCCCAAGTCGCCGTGTTAATAAAGAATGGGAGTTTTGAGTGAAAAAAGGCTTGGCTATGATTGCAGGCAATGGCCTATAGACTACGATGATGAGTTGACTTTTTACTCACTTTGAGAAATCTACACAAAGTCCTAAAAATATGAAATTTCCCTAGTGGCAACACGTCCCCCTATGAACCATTACTAATGGCTATGACTCATTGTCTAAAGTCATCCTGACTAAATGGGACAAAACATCTTAAAGTTTGAAAAGTTGAACCAATAAAAATGGTCACCTAATGAGTCATTCAGAGTCTAAATAAGTCATCACCACCATTTGAAGACAACAATATAATAGTTTTCCAAGCATTATGTGATGAATTATTAGGTGACCCAATGACTCATCACCAATCCCTTGCCATGTTCGACCTATTTTGGATGGGATTCGTTGAATTCTATAGCTATTCTTAATAGGCCATATGTTTTAGGTTACAATATATTATTACTTTTGAGACATATAGTTGTTCTTGAGAGTTTAGAACATCAATTTTTATGATTCATTAGTGACATTCATGGTCTTTCATCTTACTCTTCGTAAGTGCATGATTATGTTTTATTTCCATGATTATAATTGTATTATTATGATCATAAGAATCTAAACACCACAACTAGGATTATGGAGATCATTATGGATTAATAAAGTAGGGTTTGTAGTATGTAGTGATTCTCAAAGGGTCTTGGGGCATGTAGATTATTCTCTTTGGTTTGATTGCATTCTAAAAGTAAACACATTAGAACCCGCCTTATATTTACTCATGATGAAATAAGGGGTAATGGATGGTAAAAGGTAATATACAATAGAGAGTTAGAGCTATCAACCTTCAATAAATAGCTTGAGTTAGTAATATGAGAAATCTAATCTGGGATCCAACATAGGGGTTAGTAGTGAAAAATTTAGAATATGAAAAAAGTACTTAAGGATGACTATCTAAACAAGTATAAAAAGTCATTTGGGTGAACATAACCTATCGATTATTTATGTCGAGAACTGGGAGAGATTACTAATAAGAAGAACCTATGGAGTTATGAAGTTATATGGAACATAGTCCTAGTACATCTCATCTAATGGTCACAAATTCAACAAAATCAGCATATGCCACTATTTGAAATCATAATTATGAGGCTCCTCATTTACTGGAAATTATTTACTACCTGATTAGATAAACACTTCGATGGAGATTTTAGACTACCTCAGGGGAGAAACCCCAAACTAGTTGGATTATATATTTGACAGCGGCCACTTTAAACTTCTTTTGGGAGGCGTAATTTGGGTAGTATCAAATTTTGGTGCCAATATTAGGGAGTACCATTGTATAGTTGGTAGAATAATTTTTTCAACTTTTGGGTTTTCTTTCCAAATTTTACTTTTTCTATTGTTTCCAGGGTGCACACCAATGCATTCCCAACACTCGATGTCAAGGTTATCCCCTAATTCCACTTAATCCTAAAATTGAAAGAACTCTGAAATCTAGAAGAAAAATGGTAAACAACAAAGTTCATAATGATGGATTTTGAAACCAAGTAATTTAAGATCAAGGACTTTAGGAGAATATGGAAGAGTTGAATTTCTAACAACAACAATAACAACATACCCAGTGTATTCCCATATAGTGGGGTCTAGACAAAATAGAGTGCACGCAGACTATACCACTACCTTAGGTGATGTAGAGCGGCAATCCCCTAGTTGAATTCCTACATGATCACTAAAGAAAATGAAAGAAAAGAAGATGACAGACAAGCAGCACTGGAAATAAGGGCAAGTCAACTGGCCATTTGGATACACTTGAGGAGGAAAATAGGTAAAGAAAGAATAGGGTAAAATAACACCCCCAACATTATGTTCCTAGTTTGATCATACTGATGAGGATGCTAGTTTAGATGATATAAGTGAAATGAGTGTTATTGTTCCACCGCCGCTGCCAGGAAGAGCTAGATTTGACATGACCAATGCTATGATGTAATGGTTAAATTTGAAAGAGATATTTTTACACCTCACACTGCTGATGATAATTTCCATCTGATAAAATTTTATAGGCGTTTGAAATTCCTATAATATACTTAGAGTGAGCCAAGATATGATTAGACTATGGTTTTTTCCTTTTTCTCTGATGAGAGAAACTATATTATAGTTGACTAAGTCAGTAAGAGTATTAATCACTACTTAAAATTAGTTAAAGGTGTAATTCTTAAAATATTTTTCACACCATCCAAAATGTGTTTGTTGAAAAAAAAGATTTATAACTTTAGGTACCTATATTTAGAGTTATTATAGTAGACTTGGTAAAGGTTTAAGAAGAAGCTACAAAATATCCCACATAATAGAATACCAAGTTAAACTTTTCTTGAGATCTTCTATAAAGGTTTGAATAAAAATAATAAGTCTATAGCAGACATGGTCATAGGTGGTGCATTTATGAGTTTAACTTGGGAGTAGGATTTTGGGATTCTTGATAAGAACACCAAAACTAATTAGAGTTAGCATACTAGATATCAAGATGTAGCTGAAAACATTCATGTGATAGGAGCTTCTATAGAAACACTTATGTTAGATGATTCAGTTACTCAATAGGTAGCACTAGTAAGGACAAAGTTTAGCTTTTTTACAAAATAGTTTGAAGCAGCAGGAGTAGAAAAGATAATACAGTTTATTCACAAGGTAAGTCACATATACATGATGACTCTAATTATAAAGAGGAGGTTAAGTATCAAGATGATCAGGTGATCAGTTTCTGAGTTAAGGTCCAAAGGATAATCAATATAATTGGTGCTTTAGTCTAGGGAATCAAGGTTAGAACTATTACAAGGATAATAACTACAACTAGATTGGGTATAAAAATAAGATTCATGGAAAAGATAGTCATTGAAAGAGAAAAAATGACAATAAAAATTATTAAAATAGCCTATATTTTCCACCTGAGAGCCTTGTGTTGATTCAAGAAACTCTCAAATAAAAGACATGATTGTTAAAGTATTGATAGGTGTAGAGAAGATTGATGATTACTTTAAGAAGATTAAATCACATATTTTAGGGATGAGTTAGAAAGTTGAATCATATGCTACCACCACCAAGCTGTTAGAACATTAGTTTGGTCAGATTTCAGCCATAATGAATCAACATCAAAAGGGTACACTTCTAGTAGCACTATCTAAAATTTGTAAAATGATGGTCATTACTTGGTGACTAGTAGTGGTAATATGACTATTAATTTACCTATGCCTATAATTTTTGATAATGAGATTGAGATGGTGGTTATCTATGATGAGAAAGTATCTAAATTTGAGAATCAAGTTAATAATGAGAAGGCATCTGAAATGCGACTCCAGTTGCTAGAAAAGTGGCTAAGGCTGAAAAAAGGAAGGAAAAGAAGGTCCCTTAAGTATTGACTTTTATTCCTTGACCTTCTTCTCCTATTCCATAAATAATAGAGAATAATTTTAAAGAGGGGATGTATCACAAGTTTATTAAGATGTTGAAAGAATTATTGGTGAACATCCCTCAAGTTGAGAAACTTGAGTAAATGTTGGGTTATTCAAAGTTTATGATGGATTTTGTAACTAAGAAGAGGACCATAAGTTTTATGGTAACTAATAATATACACCGCTGTATTGTAATAGCTTTTCTATCTCTAGTTAAGAAGAACGAAGATTCTAGAATTTTCATGATTCAATGTACCATTGAACCTTTTTAATTTTGTGAAAGCTTTGTGTGACTTAGGTGGTAACATTAATCTAATGACGCTAATACTATATATCCATTAAATATTGAGGTCACCCAACCAATTTTGATGTGTCTTCTTATGGAGGATCATACTGTGAATAAAATTGTGGGTGTTTTATGTGATGTTTTAATGAGGGTTGAGTCCTTCATCTTCCCAACTAATTTTTTCATCCTCAATTGTGAAGAGGATTTTAAGGTTCCCATTATCTTGGAAAGACCATTCCTTTAAATGGGGGAGAATTAGTTGATATTGAAACTAGGTAGTTGAAATTTTTGTTGAATCATGAAAAGTGACATTCAATGTATGTCAATCCATCAAACAACCAATGGACATATGTGAGATCTTGAGCACTGATATAGTTGATGAAGATTCCTTGATAGTGCCTATTAAGGAGAACTTGGTGTGAAGCATTATTTATAATGATCATGAACTTTGAGAGAGCTAATATTGATGAATATGATCAGATAGTGAGATCACTTAATGGTTTAGGTTCCTTTACCTTTTCACTAAAAGTTTAGATTTAGACTTGAAGAATAGGCAACTCTACCTTCTAAGCCTTTCATTAAAAAGGCTCCTATATTAGAAATCAATGCTCTTCCATCCCATCTTTGAAATGCATTATTGAGAGCTAACGATATATTATCAATTATTATTGTAGCTGATTTGGTCAAATGACAAGTTGAGGCTCTAGTGTCTATTTTGAAGAAGTTCAAAAGGGTCATTAGATGGACAATTACTGATATTACTAATATTCCACCTGGATTTTTACACTTATAAGATCCAACTTAAGCCATATTGGATTCTTAGTATTAAGCATCAGTGAAGGCTTAAACCTCCTGCATAAGAGGTAGTGAAAAAAGAGATAATCAAGTGGTTGGATGTTGGTATAGTTTCTCCCATTACCAACAACAAATAGGTGATACTGGTTCAATATATGCCTAAGAATCATGGAATCAAAATGGGTCCAAATAAGTAGAATAAACAATTTCTAATAAGGTTGGTCGTTGGTTAGTGAGTATGCATAGATTATAAGAGGTTGAATGCAAGGACTGAAAGTGATCACTTTTTGATGTCTTCCATGGATAAAATGTTGGATCGTCTTACTAGTAGAGGATGGTATTGTCTTTTTTATGGTTATTTGGGTTACAATAAAATTTTGATTGCTCCCAAATACCAAAAGAACATCACTTTTAGTCATCCATATGGTATGATTGCCTTTAGGAGGATGTATTTTGGATTGTGTAATGCACTATGACCTTCCAGTATTATATGATATCCATTATTTTTGACATCGTCAAGGATAATATTAAGGAAATTATTGATGATTTTTGGATGTTGGTGATTTGTTCAAAGCTTTCTTGGACCATCTAGCTAGTATCTTGAGGAGATATAAAAATTACAATTTAATACTAAATTAGGAGAATTTCCACTTTAAGTTCAAAGAAAGAATAGTGCTTGATCAGAATATTTCTAATAAAGGGATTGAGATCGACAAGGCAAAGATTGAAGTGATTGAAAAATTACATCCACTAATTATTTATAAAGATGTTCAGTAGGTTTTATCATAAATTTATCAAGGATTTCTATAAAATTGTGCATCCCTCATGTAAGTTATTGGAGAATGAAGTGAAGAATATTTTTGATGATGTGTGTCTAAAGGCATTCAAGTGTATGAAAAAAGATGTTGAGTTCAACCCCTATTCACCCAATTGGTCCATGTCTTTTGAGGTTATATGTGATGCTAGTAGTGTGGTGCTAGGAGAAGTCCTAGGTCAAAGTCAAAAGAAGATTCCTCATCCAATAAATTATGCTAAAAAATCACTTAACTCAACTCAGAAAAACTATACTATGAATAAACAAGAGTTGTTTGCTATGGTTTTTGTATTTGAGAAATTCCAATCTTATTTTCTTGGAATGAAAGTGCCTGTGCATACTGACCACATATATCTTAGGTACCTAATATCCAAGAAGGATATAAAGTTACAAAAAAAGTAAAAAGAATTTGACTTTGAGGCTAAGGTCCAAATGTGGACTAAAAATCAAGTGGTTGTCCACTTATCACGACTTTGAGAAGAGGCAATGCTGAAGTTGAAGGATGAGCTTGAGATTGATGATACTTTCCCATACAAATCGGTGTTGGATGCATCGCAAGACTTAATTTCATGGTTTGAAGATTTTTCCAATTATTTGTTAAGTGATGTGGTGCTTGAGGATCTATTATTTCAACAGTGAAAGAAGTTTATACATAATGTGCATAGAATTTTCTAGGAAGATCCATACTTTTTCTAGATTTATGCAGACGAACTAATTCCTTGATATGTAATCATAGTGGTGCGTACACTACCTATAAAATTTTGCAATGCGAATACTATTGTTCCACCATTTATAAAGTCACACATGACTATGTAAGATATTATGAACAATGACAAAGGCAAAGGAACATCTCAAGAACTTATGAGCAATCACTAACCCTAATTTTAGAGCTTAAGTTATTTAACTTGTAGGGTATTGATTCCATGGGCCCATTTATCAGCTCATATGGTGTGAATTATATCTTGGTGGATATTGATTATTTCTCGATATGAGTGGAGGTAGTTGATCTTCCAAATAATAAAAGGAAGAGTGTGACAAACTTTTTGAGGAAGAACATCTTTTCTCGATTTGGTATGCGAAGAGCCATCATCAGTGATGGGGGTTCTAATTTTTTTAATGTTTGTTTTAAGGTATTGTTTGAAAATATTGTGTAAAACATACGGTGTCCATGCTTTACCAACCAGAATCAAGTCGGCAAGTTAATGTCTTCACTTAGGAGATAGAGTCCATTCTGGAAAAGACTGTGAATGCCAATAAAATAAACTGGTCTAGAAAGTTAGCCGATATATTGTGAGCCAATCGACTACCATTTAAGACTCCTATTAGTGCTTTTCTATATCATTTTGTTTTGGAAAAGTATGTAACTTTCCTGTTAAACTTGAGAAAAAGGCATTGTGGGAACTAAAGAGGTTAAATTTGTAATTAAGCAATGGAAAAGCTAAGACTTGAACAATTGAATAAAATGGATGAATTCCATCTCAGAGCATAAGAAAGTTCAGCTTTTTAAAAGAGAAGATAAAATTGTACCATGACCGACAAGATTGAGAAGAGAGAGTTCATTATTGATGATATGGTGTGGTTATTTTATTCCAAGTTGAAGTTGTTTCATGGCAAGTTAAGGTCAAGATGAAGGGGACCTTATTAAGTGTTAACGGTGTTTCCTTATCATGCTATCGAGCTAGAAAATGATGAGGTCTTACAGTTTAAGGTTAATATACAAAGGATTGAGTATTACCTCAAGTGATATTAATTAGGTCAAGCTGATATGCGAGGTGGTACATAGTGAAGTATAAGTGCTCAAGAATACACGAGTCATGCCGTAACATTAAATTAGGCCATGCATGGGAGAAAATCCATAGGTTAGTTTAGTGAAGTTATAGTATCCAAATTAGCCTCATCGTCCCGCGATGCTAAATCAAGCACCACTTGGGAGGCAACCCAAGTATTTTGTACTTGTTTTACTTTGTATTTATAGGGTAATGTATGTTGAAGTGTGCAGAGCATCTTGGACTAAAAATAAACCAAAAAAAATTCTGGTACCATGTTTAACAGACCACCTAATGAGTGGAAGAGTGAACCAACTACTCGAAGGGTGATCATAGACAAAGTTATAATCAAGTAAGACTCACAATTAACCTAATAACTCTTGAAATGAGTCATTTCCTTTGGAAATGATTTGTCTCCATAAGTCATAAAGGATGAAGAAGATCACACAGGATATTTTTTTATTTTGTATACTACACAGGGAACCAATGACTCGTAACTAATGATGAGTCATAGGGTATGCCATTGCACTGGGAAAACCACAACTCTAATTTTAAATAAGTGTGACCCAACCCAATCCGATCTGTGACTTTAAAACCCCTAGATTTAGCTGATTTTACTTCTCTCTCTCCCATTCAAAATGTTGTAACTCCCTCTATCTATCATAATTGACTCATACTCATCAATTGTTGTTGCGGCCTACCACACATAGAAGTGTACATGATCGGACAAGTAGTATAGTAGCTCTAAATGAGCCAGATATCAAACCCACGGGGACTACTAGTTTAGCAATTCTCTCAATCAAGTAGTTAATAATATTTCAATAAAGTCTTGTAATGTATCCAAAGGTTTGTAAAAAGAAAGTAAAATTTCCTAACAACATGTAAATAAAATAAAATTTTCATATACGATTTTAGAGAGGTTGTAATCGATAAGAAGAGAGATTGCAGGCTTAAGACATATCATACGATCATGTTTAGCATTTTTTTCATCTCAATGAACTTTATTTCTCATATTGCAGGCTACAAGGTTACATGTACTATCCTAAAATGGTAATTCTCTAAATTTTTTATTTGAATTAGTCTCACAACTATATCATTGATCAAGGATGCGAGTTTCTAATCCTAGAACTTTACTATATTCATCTTGTATATGGACAAATAAGGCAAGATAGGTATATTACTATACAAGTTGTAAATCACCCTACTTTTGTAAGAGATGAACTTATTCCTCGTACTATTCTCGTATGGCCATGGTTAGTTCATACAAGAATTACATATGTATTCTAATGTTGGTCAGACACTAAAATAGTAATTTCAATAACATAAGCACAAATTAATTAGAAATAACCCTAATTGGAAGACCTCATTTGTTTTTCTCTCTACTTAGACGTACACAAAAGATGCCTCAAAATAATAGAAGTGTCCTATTTATACTTTGGATGAAATTTCACACTTTATACACTCAAATGTGCCACGCCCTTATTGCGGATCAGCTTGGGCGTCACACTCCCTTAATGCAAAAGCATACTAGAAATTGCAATTCACTTTTCAACCTCCAACTGCCACGCCCTTATCACGGAACACCTTTGGAATCTATGCTCTAGTGTTCAAATCTTCTATTTAGCTCCATAATGCACTCCTCATGTTTTTCTTCATAACATATGCTTCATAAACTTTGTTTCACTCTCTTTATGCTTTTTTTTCTTACCATGTTGGTCCTAATGTGTTCCATGATCCATAAGCTCGACATTGATGCTTAATTAAGCACCATTTTTACCAAATTCTAGTCCTGCAACACTAATCATATCCATCAGTTAATGAACACACATTTAGTTCAAATTTAAACATAATATACAACTTATCTCATGAAATAAGAGCATGTAAGGGTAATAATTAGTACTTAGACGTAAAAATATTCCCAAGATCACCACCCCACACTTATAGTCTTGTTCTTCCTCAAACAATTCTTTACAATCATTCTCAGCACACAACGGCTTCACATCACTACCCTATCAAAATACTTAAGTTGGAACCACAATGACTACTCATAAAATATCAACTTCTATCCCAAACATGTCATGTCATAGATAAAAACATGGGAATACTACTTTCAAACCTACTAACCTCAAGAATGGACTCTACAAAGTTAGAAAACACATGCATACTATTCAACTAAGAAATCATACAAGTCACCTAACCAATCATCAACATTTTCCCTCATAACAAGAGAGTTACCCATATTGACTCGCTACTATGCAATATATCACAAGAATTGTTATAAAAATCAAATTCAGCTCACTCTCCCAAAGAATTCACATGATATCGAATGAACCATAAGCTTTCCCTTAGTGTAGTACTCTACTAAAGTTAGAATATTAATGCTTAGGATCAAGTAGGACTTTAAGGGTTGTAATGTAGGTTATGGGACAGGTAGGTACCATTATGGGCCGTATGGTGACCAACTTACCTAAGTGATTTAATACAACACATTTTATACTAACCTATCCTCCTACCATCCTATTTTACACCTAATTTTATCACCCGATGTCTTTTTGTTTAGTTCTTCCCCACCTCTTCAGCTAGCTTTCGTATTCTACTTAGGGAGTATTAACTTCTCATTGTGCACTTGTGATCAGTGTTTTATTTATTTCACTACTTCCACACATTAACATATAAACTGTGGAACACCAAAAATTATTTCACTAGGGCATTACTTTCACTCTTTCCCCTTCACTTACACACTCTTAAACAACATAATTTTTTAATTAGAACACCTAGGAGCTTTGGATCAAAGTGGGTCCAATTGAAAGAAAAGGATCAAGCGATTGATAAAGCTACCAACTAATATGCTTAAGGCTCAACGCAGTTGACTAAGGTCATGCAATAAGGGTATACAAAGAAGGTAGAGAACACGGCTATCAAAGAAATGCCTATATAATCTCCTAAACTTAAATACTCTTTATTTTGCTTTGTAGACACAACGAGCACGTTCTATACATCACTATGATCATGGAATATATATTAAAACCTTAAATGTGGCACATGTGAGAATCAAGAAAGAACCCTATAGGCTCGACCAAATAATTACAAGAATTAAAAATTAAGCCAAAATTAATAAAGAGTCACATAATTGAGCCTAGGTGTCTCAAGAATAGTAATCCGCCTTATTTCAACATGCTTTGTCATCACCCAACCCCAAGATTAGTTGTGATGGGTATCTCAAGCCTATCGAAGACCAGAGACCACCCCCATAGCCTATTTAATCGAGAAAAATCCAAATGTAACAAAATAGAAGACAAGCAGAGAATAAATATAAAATAGTTAATGCAACTCATGAATAAAATTTAAGAGTCAACAACACCATCCAACCAATATATTGTCCACAAAAGACTCTAAACCATTCCAACTATTAAACTCGGTCAGAACATACCCCCAACCATGACAATGATAATGACAATACTAATGTTAATATGAATTCTTCAATACTAAAATATAGAAAGAAACCAATAGAATGACTAAGATTTTTGGAGGATGAAAGCTCACTATTTCACCACGAACCAACCGATGAACTAGATCACCTAACACTATATGAGGTTACAAAAGAATCCCTTAGGACCCTACATCATGAAATAATGCAGCTCCTGGGGATGGTTAGTGAGATGAGCACTAGCATTTAACTCAGGGTAGGGATAAAATAATGTCATTTAAAAATCAACTCCAAAATCAATGTATATGTTCACATACATTTATACATACATATACATAAGATATTGGGATAGGGAACAAGGTTTAGCATGAGATTTCAACTATGAAAATGGTTATAAAGACCCCTATGCAAACAAACATGGCTTCTATATTGGTCCCCCCGAGACCTCAACCTTCATGATGAGCTACACAACCCTCATTAATCCCAAAGACATTTACACAAAACCCATCCATTTATCCAGGAACCATTTATTAAGGAATTGACCGTTGGTATCATTATACCACCATGCTTACAAGATTATAAATCATGTTATTCCAATCATTCACCAACTTGGGGGAATCTACAACCCCCAATCTGCAATTTAGAAAAACCAAACTATGGCTACTAAGGCCCTTTAAAACCACTTATATTCTATTAGCCCTTCTATACAATGCAATAGTTTCAAAAATTATTAAATTATACATATAGCCATGTTTCAAATCCAATTTTATAAGGAGGGTTGAGGTTATTGTCAATTCCAATACAAAAAATCCATAAACTTTGGGAGAATCCACGATCCCCATTCAATTATCCATACCCATGAATCAATTAGTTCTAAAATCCATTAATAAAGCATAAACAAATGCATGTAAACTATGAGAATACCATTGGGACAATAACCATCCAAAACCCTCAATACAAATTCCAAACCAAACATTAAAACCATATGAATACAAAACCATTTCACACTAAGATAAAAATAAAAGTTTAGGGAAGGAGACACATGCCTGAAAACACCAAAAATTTTGAGAAGAATTGAGCCTTAGATAACCAACCCTTAGAAACCCTAGCTTTATTCTTGACTTAGGTATATGAGAGAGAAGAGAGTGTTTATGTTATGGTAAAGGATAAAAATAAGACCCTTTTGATTTTTTATGGTAGTGGGTTATAACAAAGATGAAAGGTAATGACCAAAGTGCCCTTAATTAAAATAAAGGAAAATTGTCATCAATGATTATGGTCACATCATGACTCGTGGTCACTAATCACTAGTCGTCACCAAGACACATAGCCTAGGCAGAGATACAAGTCCTCTTTACTAGTTTGGACACGAGTACCACCCTACGACTCGTGACCTCACCCTACGACTCATGGAGTCTAGTCACTACCAAGACAACAACCTTGGGCCATCTCACTATTAAAGCCACGTCTCTCACCACGACTCATGACATTACCCTATGTACCGCATGATCTCGGTTGATAACATGCCAAGAAATTAGGAATCCTTACTATTTAGACCATGATTATCTCTATACGAATCATTATTAGTCTCTATAAATCATCACCGGAGTTGTAACCAAAGCAGTAAGCGCAATCATTGAGAAAAATTTAGACTCCAAAACCTGGGGTACTACATGCTTCTTTAAAAATAATTCATATTACATAGTCATATGGCCTAACAAAAGTACACTATACTAAATAGTGATCGAGTTCTACTAGCAACTCACTCCCTAAGACTAGGTTCCCTTAGATTGGTCATTATTCTTCCATAATCGAGAATTGTTCCTAAACTATGACTTTTGTTGGCACTCAACCTTAAAAAACAAAAAGTTTGCTCCTACAAACTGGAAAAAAATCTACTCCTAAAATTGAAAACTAAGTCCTACTTGGTGCAATGGGACTGCCCTCGAGAAAAGAACCAAAAATAAAAGTTGAGGAACCTAAAATAAAAATAATGACTAAGGAAATACTAAACTAAATACTACTAGCCATTACACAACCATAAGTTCAAATATTAATTAATATAGACAAAATTTAAACTAATAAAATGTCTTTCAAAGCCTGAATCACAAAATCAAAATAACAACCATAATCCAACAGAATAAACAAAATAATATCCCATAGAGAATAAAATATCATAACATCTACAAAGAGTAGACCAAGAGTAATTTCCACTGCCCCATACTAGAATATAGCATTATCACCAGTTCTTATAGAAAAAAAGCAAAACAAAAGTGAGGTGATTGAAAACTCCCTAGTCACTCCTCATCCATGTTATTATCCATATCAGGCCCTAATCCCTCATTACCCAAATTAGGGTCTATATCATCATCATCATCAGACTCAATGTTCAAATCCTTCAAATGTTGGTCCTCATCAGTTGGAATGTCATCCTCCACGAGCTCTATAAAATCTTAACCAATCTATACTAAACCCCTGGCAAGGTGACCCAGAGGGTAGTCGAGCTTCGTTCTGTATATCTCATGTCTAGTAGCTTCTCTGCCTCCTACTAACAATTGTAGAATTTATGGCCTATACGTATGGGTTATGATCTTATCATCTCAAGTATGAGCTTTCGAAGTGTAAGTATGGGCCCATGAGACACTTTAAGGGCTCACATCCATGTCACATCCATTGGACTCATCTCCATTAGCTTCCTATAGTCCAAGGACTCCCTATTGATATCCTATCCTCTTAAAAATCTCTTGAACAACATACCAAAACCATACATGCGCCCTTAATAGATTTATGCCTTCTTCATCATTCACTTGATCACTACTTTAATGTTGATTTTAAAACTATCCTACATCAAGGCATATATTAAATAGACTCAATCTTGAGTGACCTCTATCTTGTGTTTTCCTGAAATGAGATAGTGACAAATAATCTTCAACCATATTTGAGCTTCCCTATTCATGTGACCATAGGGAATGTGAGATGGTAACCCCCTTTCTTGTGGAGAATCCACCTAGTTATTGGCCTATCTCCATATAATAACTGTCTGATGTCAGTATATGGTGGTGTAAATTTTAGTTGTCTCAGTTGAAGTAGGTTAATTTAGGAGTACCCGGGAGGACATTCAAATAATTTGCATTAAACTTGATAACCTTTCCCCCAATTTGAACCTCTAAATCAAGTTGCCTCAGGTCCCTATTAGCACAAAACTCCCATATCAAATGAAAATTGCATTCAGTAGGCTACTCAAAGATAAATTTTAATCTCAGCTCATCAATCCTATGACCAATACTTGGAAAATCCCTACTCAAGCTCTCTCTATCACTGATATCATTCGGGGCATATTTTGTTTTTGTGTTCTTAATATACCACTCCTTGCCTTCTTCCAACACCCATCAAGTTTTATACCTATGATTTTGGCCTCGTGGAACTATCAAGTCCCTAGGTACACGAGCAATAGGATGAACCACCTTTCTTCCCCTCCTGGGGGACGAGATCCTTTGCCTTTCTACTTACTGCTAGACATAGTAATTGCCAATCACAATGTGGAATAGACTTGTCAAATCAAATCATTCAAAGCTATCCAAAACCAAGTACAAGAGTCTTTAGGGGCTACCCCACACATAGTTTCTAGGTTAGGTGCATGAGTTTGGAACTAAGGTACTTAGACTTTCCCCTTTCCACGGTATAACCACACAGCTACATCATATATGCAAGGTTAAAACCATTTATATATTAAAGTTCACACTCATAGATTTATAATTTGATCCTACGATTCTTTAATTATACTTCAACATCATACATTGATTATCACATCACAATTTTCATACAATTTGCATCAGATCAACAATAATTTCTATAGCGAGTGCTAAACTTAATAAAACTTTCTTTCAATTCATACACTTGTTCTAACAGAACTCAATGAGTACAAACTTGTATTCAAAAATCTTAACCACGATTCACTAAAACTATAAGGACAAACTTGCATTCAAAAATCTTAACCACGATTCACGATAACTATAACTACTCAACAAAATTAGAATTACACTAAGTAATTCTTATGCATAAAATCAAAATAACACATGAACCAAGAAACCAAAAAACCTACTCATGACCTTTTTAAGTTTTCACCTTTTCAAGCAAACTTTGACAGTCTACGTTGGCACTCATAACACATATACTCAAAAAATAGCACTATAAAGGGGACAAGTAAAGCACTTGTATTCCAAAATGCATGGACAAAATCAACACATAAATACAAATAACAAGCAAAACTCAGTATTTAAATCCAACTACAATCCCCAAGCACAATTCAACAACTTGAACTAACGTACAAGTTACCAACACATTCCTCGAGTATAATAAAAAAAAATAGGTATGCATGATAAAGGGATTGTATGATTCATACCCAGATTGTGAAAACAAAATCCACCAAGTACCACATTACTTACAAATTTTGAATAAGAGAGATAGAGAAAGAGAGTGAGAATGATATGTTCTTGAGCTCTGAAAGAGTGAGATTCCATTGAATGGGATGAGTGGTATATCACGTTGCTAGTGTGATAAAATCAAAGAAAGTGGCATGATAAGGTAGAGAGAAATAATGGAATTTTAGGGATTTTTGGTTAATTAAAGGGGGTATATCATCTTTAAAAGGGTCAAATTATGTTTGCCTGATATTTTAAATTAAAATAGCCTGAAATAACCCCTTCTGTGCCAAGAACCTATCGAGGAGGCTAAAGAGAGTGACATACCCCTATCATGGAGGCTCACTAGAATTGCATGTGGGTTTTTTTAACTCTAAGTATGCCACTCCCTAATTTTGGAGCACCTTCAGTGTGGCATGCCCTAAACGCACATGCCCACTGGAAATTCACCTTGGGCAATTTTTGGTTCTTCCATTTTAAGCATTGGTACAAGTCTTTGCATTTTTGCAATTTCATACCACATGGTTTTCTAAAAGAAATTTTAACACATTTTAGTCCTTCCTCTTTGTGAGTACGTGCCTTAATCTTGCAAGTGGCAATCAAATACGACAAAATGAATTTAAAAGTGTGGGTTACATCGCACTAAGTGTTGTAGTTTTTGTTGTGGATCAATGCATCCTTTAGTATTTTATATTTTCTCATTATTTTTATTCTTTTTTCTTTTATAAATGAGTTGTGCTATTACAATACATTCATGGGTTGCCTTCTATATAGCACCTAATTTAATGTCACGGCATGACTCAACTCAATATCACTCATCAGAAAGTTGTCACGACGTCCTATGTCAATCCTCAACTTCGTCTAATAGTGTTTAACTCTTTACCTATTTACTAAAAATGTCTTACATTTTTTTATCCATCATTTCAATGGCCCCATGAGCATTCATCCTCACTAATTTGAATGGTCCATACAAATTAGATTTAAACTTACCTGGAAACAACTTCAATTTCAAATTGAACAATAGCACACTCTGTCAGGGCTCAAATGAGTGGGGTACTATATGCTTGTCATGACACTTTATTGTTTTCTCTTTGTATAGCTTTTCACTCTCATAGGCATGTAATCTGAGTTCCTCAAGCTCATACAACTGCAAAATCCTTTTCTTTCCCAATAGCACAACATCTAGATTTAATTTCTTTATGGCCCTATAAGTTATTCAAAATCATTAGATAAATGACCTGTTTTTTAGTATACTAACCTATAGGGAGTTGTCAAAATAGAATTCGTGTATGTTGTTCTGTATGCCCACAATGCATCATCTAGTTTTAATGCCTAATCTTTTTACTGTGCATTCATTTCTTTCTGAAGAATCTACTTGATTTCACGATTGGATCTTTCAACTTGGACACTTGTTTACGGGTTATAAGCTATAGCCACTATATGTCTGTGTAATGCCTTGAATCTGGTAACCAGAAGCTACATGGTGCTTATGACTTCGAAGGACCATAAGTTAACCCATGACTAATATTTATACTTGTATACTGTATAAAATACTTTATAATACGGAAACATGAACTGAAAGGCCATAAGGTTTAATACTGAACATAATCTGAATGATATAATATCTGTGTAGGGTAATAGAATACTCAAAATAAAACTGAACATACTGAAGTCTGAAATATGATAGTCTAGAAAGCCTCTAACTGACTGACCTATCTGAGTAAGGAATTGATGGGACAAGTCCCCAGTTAACTCCAACTAATAAACTGATTAATGAGATAATAAGGAAATAATTATGTCCTCAAAAGATAAGGACTCACTTCTAACTATATCTACGGATATCTATAATCTACTGTTGCTTTAGAGCTCGTGTCTCTGAACCTATGGTATAAGACACCATAGTGAAAATATGTCAGTACTTTGAATGTATTAATATATATGTGAGGTAGACTGAATACAGAGGGTTCATATGCATAAACAATAATAATAACTGACTAACTATCATGAGCGTGAGAATACATGCATGAGACATAACAACTGACACTAATACTGTAATAACATAATTACTGAATTTGAATAGAACTTATAACATAAGTGACTGTACCTGACAGTCTTAAATCTGATAGAACTATCTGAGTTCTGTATTGTATCTGAGTTGATTGTATCTGGCAGTCCTGAAATCTGAAGAACTATCTGAGTTTTATTACTGATACTGATTGATTGTATCTGACAGTCCTAATTTTGTAACATAAAACTATGGTAAGTAGTTATCTAACCAACATGCCCCTGATACGCCATTATGGATGAGTTAGGGTCCAATCTGTTACACCAATTGGAAGGGTGTTAATACTGTGCCACCGATAAGGACAAGTTATGGGTGACCTTCATCTGATCGTGTCCCCTAACAAAAATGGTGAGGCCCTTATCTGACAGTGTTTATCTACCTCATCAACCCTCATCGAACAGTGTTGATGTCTCAACCTATGCTGGCTACATAGTTCTAAACCACAAAGATGACTTCTAAGAATCACACCCTCATCTGATAGTGTGTGTTCACTCGATGCTAATTCCTACTCCCATCTGAATAGAATCTGAACATGATTTATTGAACTGAACATGGGTTGAGTTGCTGATTTCGTTGACTAATGGAATACTACTAATATCTTATAACTAACTGAGTTGATGAGATCATGGAGATTTCCTGAGTCATAATACTGTCTGAAGTTTAAGGATCATAGCTTGACAGAGAGTATCATGAAAACATGACATGGATCTAGGCACACAGCTAATGTTTTGGGTACGAGTACCCCCAGGCCTCGATGGAAGAAAACTGACCAAGCATAACTTACTTGAATATATAACTAACATCATAATCCATAATATATTTAAGGAAACATTTCATCCAAACATGTGATAAGCATAACTTGTACATACATGGGGACTTCATGGTATCATGCTAGTTAGGAACTTTTCCTTCTTCTAGGCATTTAATCAAACATATTATAGGCATGGTACATGTAAACATTATTGTACAATAATTAAACATCATGGATTAATTCTAATTTCATCAGTCAAGGGTTTAATCATAGGTTTGCATTAATCTATATCTATAATAATGTAACCCACATAGAATTTAACACCCAACATGAAGTAGAATTCAATTTCTCATTGTCCACATGAACAAAAGCAGCCCAATCATGAAATTCATAAGAAAATCCATAAACTTGAATTTAGAAAAGAGATTCTTGGGCTTCAAGGACGAAAGGAGTCCATGAATAAATACTATGCATACCTTACTTCATGATTTCGTGAAAATTGACTGAGAAACGTTCTTGGATTTGGATCTTCTATGTAAACCCTAGCTAGTTTTTGAGAGGATTTTGGGAGAAGAGAGTGCATTTTAGGTGAAAAATGGCTGAATCACGTGTTAAAGGGCTTAAATAGGGGTGGGAAATTGACACTTTTAACCTTGGGAACATCATTTAATTTTGGTAAAATTTCTCAAATTGGACCCTTGGCGCAACGCAGCGCTATCGCACCATGTCACTAGAATTTGACAATTGGGAAACTGAGGGATGGCGCGATAGAAAACCATCACATTGCCCTTTCTTTTGTGACCTGGAACTTTGGCGCGATGTAGAGAAAATTGCGCTAAGACACTGGAAAAGGACAATTCTAAATTTGGACCCTGGCACGATGCACCATAGTTGCTTACCCCTACTGGAATTTGACAAATGCCATTTCCTCTTGTGGCACGGTGCGCCACTGACTAATATGGTGCTGTTTTATTATGGGGACTTGAAATAATAGTAACTTCTGACCCGATTATCGGATTTGGGTAAATCTTTTATCGATGGAAAGCTTATTGAATTTCCCACATGACAAAAAGTGAAAATCTTGAAAATTCCTCATGGAATAACCATCATTTAATTTAGAAGCTAATAATAGACATTCTTAAGATGAAATTAGCTAGAAAAAGTATGGGGTATTACCATATCTCCCCCTTAAGAACATTCATCATCGAATGAGACTGACTGAGAGGGGAGAAAAAACAACTGACATACATGTTGAATATGAATAACTAGAACATGATCTCATGACTGACATGACTGGCAAGCTGAACATATAATACTGAACATGCATAGCTGATGCATGTGTAACTGATTCATGAATGCATGACTGAGCGTTCTGAAGAACTAAGTTTCTCATAATGAGAATGGATGTCTATTGCATAATTACATAACTGAGATGATACATGCATGCCTGAATATGCAATGTTACTTGATACCAAGTTTCTAATGGAAATATAAGCATGAAGTTGTATACCAAGTTTGTGATGAACACCGAACATGAAACTGAGTAAGATTAAGGAGAACTGTTATCTTGATCTTGATCTGAGTTGGCGGATAAAAGGTGAGGATACTTGGTATGCATGTTTGCCTCTGCTTCCCAAGTAGCTCCCTCGACGGACTAATATCACCAAATAACCTTAACTAGAGGGACTTCTTTGTTCCTCAATCTACTAGTTTAATAGTCTAAGATTTCGACTGGAATCTCTTCAATAGAGAGAGTGTTCTAAACATCAATGCTCTAAATAAGGACTACAATTGATGGGTCACCTATGCACTTCTTGAGCAAAGATACATGAAAGACTGGATGAACTGAGGCTAGATCTGAAGGCAATTCAAGCTCATAAGCTACCTTGCCGAATCGATTGAGAATCTTGAAGGGACCAACATATTGGGGACTGAGTTTCCCTTTCTTGCCGAACTGCTTTTCTCTCTTCATGGGAAGGATATTTAGATATACATAGTCACCAATCTCGAACTCGAGATCTTTTCTATGAACATCTACATAAGACTTCTGTCGGCTCTGAGTAGTCCAAAGTCTTTATCTAATCAAATGGACTTTTTCTATGGCATCGAATACTAAGTCAGGACCTTTAACTGAGGCCTCACTAACTTCGAACAAACCAATTTGAGATCTACATCTCCTACCATAGAGAGATTCAAATGGAGCCATCTGAATACTGGAATGACAGTTGTTGTTGTATGCAAAATCAATCAAAGGTAAGTGGTCATCCTTACTTCCCTTGATATCGATTGTACACGCCCTTAGCATATTTTCTAACATCTGAATGGTCCTTTCTGCTTGACCATCTATCTGAGGATAAAAGGTTATACTAAAATGAACTTGGGTACCAAGACCCTTTTGGAATGCTTTTCAGAAATGAGAGGTGAACTGGGTACCTCTGTCTGAGATAATGGACAACGGGACATCATGCAATTTGACCAACTCCCTAATGTAGAATTTGGTGTAATCCTCAGCTGAATAAAAGGTATAAGGTAGAAGGAAGTGAGCTAATTTGGTCATTCTGTCTATAATGACCCAGACTGAATCATGCTGATGACGAGTTCTAGGCAAACCCGTCACGAAGTCCATGTTCACAACTTCCCACTTCCAAGTAGGAATATGGAACTCTTGCATAGACCCACTAGTATTCTGATGCTCTATCTTAACCTGCTGATATGTAGAGCACTTATCCATAAACTCTCTTCATCCCACTCCACCAATAGATTTTCCACAAGTTGCGGTACATCTTTATGGCCCCTGGATGAATAGAGTAGCGGGCACTATGTACTTCTACAAGAATTTGCTGCCTTAAGTCATCTACACCTAGAACACAAAGATGACCCTGACAACAAAGATTACTATCTCCTCTTTGGGAGAAAACCTCTATTTTTTTATCCTGAACTAACTCTTTCAACTTGACAAGGTTGGGATCTCTATCTTGCTTTTCTTTCACCTATGAAACTAGAGATGATTATGAACTACTCAGAACCTATATATCACCCTTATCTATATCAACTAAGCGAGTGCCTAATCTAGCAAGCTAATGGACTTCCTGATCTAACTTCTTTTTACCGTCTTCCATATAAGCAACACTACCCATAGATAGTATACTGAGAGCATCGACCGCTATATTGGCCTTACCCGGATTATAAAGGACACTCATGTCATAATTTTTCAAGAGCTCTAACCACCTTCTCTGAAGAAGATTGAGATCTTTTTGAGAAAAGACTTACTGAAGACTTTTATGATCAGTGAACACATCTATATGAACTCGGTAGAGATAATGCCTCTAAATCTTCAAGGCAAAGACTATGGCTTCTAACTCAAGATTATGAGCAGGATAATTCCTCTCATGGGGTTTAATCTATATGGAGGAGTAGGCTATGACCTTACCATGCTGCATGAGGACACAACCAAAACCTACTCTGGATCCATCACAATAAACTACGAACCCATCTGAACCATCCCGAAGAGCTAAGACTGAAGCTGAGGTGAATCGAGTCTTTAACTTTTGAAAACTCTTCTCACAAGGATCTGACCACTAAAACTTGACTTTCTTCTAAGTCAATCTAGACATAGGGGATGTAATAAAAGAAAATCCCTCAACAAACCATCGGTAATAGCCAGCCAAACCCAAGAAACTCCTGATATTTGATGGAGAGACAGGTCTGGGCTAGTTTCTTATTGCTTTGGTCTTTTGAGGATCAACTCTAAACCATTACCAAAAATTATATGACCAAGGAATGCTACTGACCTTAGCCAAAATTCGCACTTACTGAATTTGACGTGTAGTTGATGATCTCTGAGAGTCTAAAGTACTATTCTGGGATGGTCTGCATAATCACGCTCATTGTGGGAATAGACCAGGATATCATCTATGAAGACTGTGATGAACATATCCAAGTACTACTTGAACACATGGTTCTTCAAGTCTATGAAAGCGGTTGGGGCATTGGTAAGACCAAATGACATGACTAGGAATTCTAAGTAACCATATCGAGTATGGAAAGCTATTTTTGGAATGTCACATTCTCTAAAGCTAAGCTGATGATAGTCGGATATGAGGTCTATCTTAGAGAAATAACTGGCACCCTGAAGTTGGTCAAACAAGTCATCGATTCTTGGAAGAGGATACTTGTTCTTGACCGTGACCTTATTGAGTTAACGGTAGTCTGTACACATTCTGAGAGAACTGTCTTTCTTGTGCAAAAGTAACATTGGAGTGCCCTATGAGGAAACATTGGGCCTGATGAATCCCTTATCAGAGAGATCCTTTAATTGTTCTTTCAGTTCTACTGGGGCCATTCTGTATGGCAGAATAAAGATAGGTTGATTATCTGGAAGAAGATCAATACCGAAGTCTATTTCTTTTTTGAGGGGAATTCCTGGAAGATCTTCGGGAAAGACATCTGAATATTCACCTACAACTAGAACTGGTTCAAGGCTGGGAGTTTCAAAACTAGTGTCCTTAATTCGAACAAGATGATAGACACATCCTTTAGATATCATTTTCCTTGCCCAATGGAAGGAAATAAGCTGACCCCTAAAAGCAGATACACTACCCTTCCACTCTTGGATGAGTTCATTTGGAAACTGAAACTGGACTATTTTGTTCCTGTAGTCGACTGTGGCATAACAGGAATGAAGTCAATCCATACCGAGAATGACATCAAAATCAATCATCTTTAATTCGACTAAGTCTACTGAAGTGATTTTCTAAAATATCATAACCGGGCAGTTCCTGTATACCCACTGGGCTATGATGGTTTTACCCACTAGGGTAGAGACTGAAAAAGGCTCTGCTAGGATTTTAGGACTGATTTCAAAATTGCCTGCTATATAGGGAGTAACAAAACACAAAGAAGCTCGTGGATCTAGCAAAGTGTAAAAATGCACATGAAAGATTTGTAACATACCAGTAACTACATCAGGAGATTTTTCCTGATCCTATCGATACTGAATAGTATAGATACGATTTGGGCGTTGCCTACTAGTAGCACTGGTGGTGGCACCCTACTGATTTGGGCGATCGGACTGAGATAAGGAGTGGAGATAACTCTAATAACCTGACTAAGGGAAGTCTCTGACTCTGTGGCCTACCTTACTATAACCAAAACAGATATCACTACCAGCTCTGCAAGCACCATTGTGGTTCTTACCATAAGTCTGACAAAGGGGATTAGTCCGGGTATTGCTAACAATGCCCTAAGACTTAGAGCCTGGCACTCTATCTCTATTACCCTCTCTAAACTTAGGAACTGGAGCACTGGATGAAGAAGGGGATGGAACTGATGACTTATGATAAAACTGGGAATAGTTTTCTCCTTCTAACTTAGGATGAGCAAAGTTGAAACTACCTGTCTTCTCTCTCTTATTCTGCTTCTTTCTCTACTTAATCTTCTGCTCTTCTATCTGCTGAGCATGAGTCATAAGCCTGGCTAAAGTTATGTCACTATTTAGCATGGAAGATTTGCACTCATTTACCATGCTATTATTTATCCCTAAAGCAAACTTAGTCATCTTGGCTCTGTTGTCTGTAACCACATGAGAGGCATATCTGGCTAATTAAATAAACTTAAGAGAATACTCTTTCACTGTTATATTTCCCTGCCTAAGGTTGATGAATTCTAGCACCTTAGCCTCTCTAAGCTCATGAGGAAAGAATCTATCTAAGAAAGCAGTGACTAACTTCTATGACTCTATAGGGTCTGCATCATCTAACCTCTCTGACTTCTACTATTTGAACCAAGTATAAGCCACATCCTATAACTAATATGTAGCAAGCCCAACACTCTCAACAGTAGGCACCCCCATGATATTTATCACCTTATGAACCTAATCAATGACTTCCTAAGGGTCCACATCTACCTTAGACCCAAGGAAGGATGGACAATTCATTTGGGTAAAGTCCTGAATCCTAGCTATAGCTGAGTGGGCCACTGGGTTGGTCGGAATGACTGATGGTCGTTCATTTTGAGCAGCAACTGACTAAGAAAGAGTAGTGAATTTGGCCCTAAACTCCATATGAGAAACATGATCGCCCAAAAGATCTTTGGACTAGGGGGCTGACTGATTTCTATTTCTTCTTTTAAGAGGCATGTTCTGTAGAAGAAATGGAAAGCAGATTAGACTGAGAGATTGACTTGAGATTATGCTCACTGGCATGACATAAATACTGAAAGAAGGGGAATTGTTTCTAAAATATCTTATAGCCTCTTGAACATAAATGTGGTGCAAAACATACGTATGTACAAAACTCTACTAGATATGGCTATCAGACTTCCTTGGACTTTATTAAACCTATTTTTGATACTAAGTTTGTAATGCCTCGAATCTGGTACCCAAAACACTATATGATGCTCATAACCACGAAAAATCATAAGCTAACCCATGACTAATATCTATACCTGTATACTATATAAAATACTTTATAATGCGGAAACATGAACTAAAAGGCCATAAAGTTTAATACTGAACATAATCTAAATGATATAATATCTGTGTGGGGTAATAGAATACCCAAAACAAAACTGAACATACTAAATTTTGAAACATGATAGTCTAGAAAGCCTCTAACTGACTAAATTGTCTAAGTAAGGAGTTGATGGGATATGTCCCCAACTAAATCTAACTAATAAACTGATTAATGAGATAATAGGGAAATAATCATGTCCTCAAAAGATAAGGACTCACTTCTAACTCTGTCTATGGATATCTGAAATCTACTGTTGATCTGGAGCTCGTGTCTCTAAACCTATGGTATAAGATACCATAGTGTAAATGAGTCAGTACTTTGAATGTACTGGTATACATATGAGGTAGAATGAATGCATAGGGTTTATATGCATGAAAAATAATGTTGATGCAACATGCTAAGGTGGTTGCTTATACCTTTAGACAGTTAAAGGTTCATGTTGAAAATTTAGCATCACTATATATATGGGGTTTATGTTGATTTCTTTTTTTATCATAAGAGCCTACAGTATGTGCTCAAAGAAAAAGAGCTTAACCTTAGGCAAAAGAGATGGCTTGAGTTATTAAATGACTATGATATAAGTCTTCACTACCACCCAGGTAAAGCTAATATGGTTGTAGATGCTCTTAGCATGTTATCCATGGGTAGCTTACCGCATGTGGATAGGGATAAGAGAGAATTAGTGATTGATATTCACCATTTATCTAACCTTAGATTCCATCTCTTAGACACTGAGGATGGTGGTGTGATGGTACAACAGGGAGCACAGTCATCTCTTGGTTTAAAATTAAGTAGAAATGGGTATTAGATCCTCTTTTGCTAAAGATCAAGGATGATGTGGGTAAGCATGAGGTGATGGCCTTCAATATCGGTGGTGATAGTATCTTTAGGTTCCAAGGATGATTGTGTGTTCCAAATATGGATGGGTTGTAAGGAAAGATTTTAGTTGAGAAAGTCAAGGTATACGATACATCCCGGTTCAACAAATATATCATATGGTCTCAAGGATATGTATTGGTGAAAAAATATAAGGTAGGACATGGCCGACTATAAGGAAAGGTGTATGGTATGTCAGCAAGTGAGGGTGGAGAACTTAAGGCTCGATGGACTGCGTAAAGAGATTGAATTACCGATGTGGGAATGGAGATAATTAATATAGATTTTGTTACCAACCTTCTACGATTGCAAAATCAGTGTGACTCTATTTGGGTCATCATGGATAGGTTGACTAAGTCTGCTCATTTCTTTCCAGTGAGGCCTACTTATTCTGTCAAGGATTATATAAAGTTGTTTCTTCAGAAAATGGTAAAGTTGCATGGTGCAGCTGTCTCAATTTTTTTGGATCATGGCACTCAGTTCTCATTGCATTTTTGGCTCTCTTTTCAGCATGGTTTGGGGACTAAAGGGAGTCTTAGTACATTTTTTCACCCACAGTCGGATAGGTAAGCCAAAAGGACTATTAAGACTTTGGAGAATATGTTGTGAGCATGTGTAATTGATTATGGTGGTAGTTGGTTTGACTATTTTCCTTTGATTGAATTTGCTTATAATAATAGTTACTACTTTAGTATTGGTATGGCGCATTTGATGCATTGTATGGAGAAGGTATAGGTATCCTATTTAGTTGTTCGAGATTAGTGAAGCGAAAATGTTTGGCCCAAATTTGGTTCACTAAGATATGAAAAAGGTGAAGGTAATTCAAGATAGGATTAAGAAGACTGCACAAAGTCGCCAAAAGTCCTATGCAGATGTAAGGTAAAGGGACTTGGAGTTTGACATTGGAGATTAGGTATTCTTGAAGGTCTCTCCCATGAAGGGAGTGATGCAGTTAGGGAAGAAAGAGAATATCAATCCCCGGTATATTGTCCTATATGTAATTTTGAAGGGGGTTGGTAGTGTTGCATATGAGTTAGAATTGTCCTCTAGTATGAGTTCCATTCATTTAGTATTCCATGTGTCTATGTTGCAGAAATGTGTGGGTGATCCTTTGTTGGTTGTTCTCTTAAAGAACATTGGTATTTCAGATTCCTTATTCTATGGAGGTCCCAGTGAGGATCTTAGATCAAAAAGTTCTCTGGTTTCAAGCGAAAGATGTGTGTTTGATGAAAGTTCTATGGTGGAATGAAAACTCCAAAGAAGCTACTTGGGAAGCCGAGGAGGACATGAAGTCAAAATATCTATTCCTATTCCTGATTTTGAAAAATCATGCTTAAGGTATGTGTTGTTCTTGACATCTTTGTTTTATGTCTTTATTAAAGGTAGAATGTGAATTCCTTGGTGTTTTGTTTTCTATGTTAATGATAAGAGTAGAGATTGTTAGGGTTAAATCATGCCTAAAATGCCTCATCTAATAATTCTAGGACTAATGATCCTAAGGGGGAGACGTGCAGCATACGACTTACACCATACCACTCGTATTATGTGGATATGGGTCTAGGACACTAGTCATATGATGGTTAGTGTCAAACTGTCCAAGTTTTATTCTTGATACGATAACACTATATATGAGTCATATGTACATGATACAAGAAGCATAGTGCCAAACATATATTGTCCAGTGTATGCCTAGATATTTCTGCTTAGGGTATAACTTGAAGGATACTAGTCATATGGTTAGGGTATGAGTTAGGCTAAGAATTCATATGTTGGACAGAGTATGATGTACAACTTTTTGATCAAGGTACGAGTGGAATGTACTACTTGTATAATGTGGGTACGAGTGGAGGGGTCCAATCGTACCCTCCTGCGAGTCCTCTTCATTATTTAAGATAAGGATATTTTATACTATTCCCACCTCAAGCCCTTAAGACCCCATGTCTTATTACACTTCTTTGGATTTCAATATACACTTTAAAAGATTGAAACACTCTCTTAAACCTCTCTAGAAGATTGGGCTAGGGTTTCTTCGAGATGGTTATCTAGAGGTTTAAAGATCAAAATCTCTCTATGAATCTTCATAATCCGAGCATGTGACTCTTCCTTCATTGTTAATTCACAAAATTCATGTGTTTTAAACATTGTTCTTGAATCATAAATGGTGGTTTTAAAATCCATGGTTGAGGGTTAAAATGTATATGGTTCAGTATTGTTCTCTCATAATTTCACTTGTGTTTATACTTGTTTTTTATAATGGTTTTGCACATGTTGGTGCATGGTAATTGCGGTTTAATGAATAGGTCATGGTTAACCCTAACTTGATGTTTTATGGCTTGAATATTGGTTAGATATTGGTATGCCCTCAACATGTTTGTGAAAATGTCTATGAGAATAATCTTGTAATGCGAGGAATTGTGTTTTGTACTAATGCTTGGCATAATAATGTTAATGAAGGATTAATGGTTTTGGAAAGGTTTTGATGACCATAAATTGAATTGAATTGAATTATGATTTGAACTAAGGCATTATCCTAATAGTGTAAATGGTTGGTAAATGGTTTCATGAAGACCTTATGGGTCATAGATTGTTTGAAATGAAACCTTAGGGTTTTAATTGGCTAAATGGGTTTGAGTCCCTAAATATTGAATTACAGCCTTTGTATAGACAATGGGTTTGATTCCCAATATTGAAAGATAATGGTAATGGCATGTATGCTTGCAAGTGGGGTTTTTATAACGATACCAACGGGTTGCCTCTTGTAAGTAATTGGACTAATGGTTGTGTATATGTGTAAAGAATGTGTAAAATGGGCTTTAAAGTAGGATGTGTAGCCAGGCCATTAAAGTGAATTCCAAAGGACTTACACTTGAAATTGCGCTAGCCGATATGGGTGTTTATATGATCGGGATGTTCGAGTCCCCAGAATGAATATTGTTTATAGGACTGGGATGTTCGAGTCCCCAAAATGAATATATGAATGGGTAGTTTGATTCCTTCATATTGTATACATTGCTGCTACATTACCTTCATTATGTTTGGAGGTTTGAGTCCGCCATAATGGCATATATGGATATGGATATTCTATGGTTCGTACGGCTACATACACTATGGACTTTCTATCTTGGGGAGAGTTGGGCCCATATAGCCCGTGGACGCCTTGTATTATGACGGTTATGCTACACAGCCCAGGTTTATGTTTTAAAAGTTCATGCTAAGCTTGCTTTCTTTCCCGGCAAAATATATATGTATGTATATATGTGATTGCATATGATGATTTGACTTATTTTTAATGATGGCATTATTTTATTCATTTATCCTCGAGTTACATGCTAGTGCCTCTACCGCTAATAGTTTCTAGGAACTGTATCCTCATGCGATATAGGGAACGAAACTTCCTCTTCTTTTTCTGCGTAGCAACCAAGTGTTTGAGTGGTTCGTGAGTTGACATTGAAGTGGTGAGCTTCCATACTTCGGAAGGCATTCATTTCATGTTCTTTATGTTCTATATCTTAGACTTTGTTAGACATGGGTTTTTGGTAATTGTTGGGGGCATGTCCCAATATTTTATTTAATTCAGATTGGAGAGGCTTATTGGATTACTATGGACTTGGTTGTGTTGGTTTAGTGTATTGTTTGGTGGATTGGCCTAGACATTTCATGAGCCTTATTTAGTTTTATTTTTTATATCTTATTATATGTTTTAAATTCATCCAATACTTGTGGTTGATATGCTAGTTAAGTTAGGCGAAGAGGGTGATCTCCTGTTAAACCCCATAAAGTCCTAGCCCATTTCAGTCCTATATAGCAAGCCAAAAGAGGTCCCAAACTTAGAAAAAAAATTTCAGTTCAAGGTTAAAACTTAGTCTCATTTTTTGGCCTCGATATTTCAATGGTCTTATTTTTTGCTTTCTGGCCTTAGATTGTCAATTTTTAAATTGATTCATGATCAGGTTTACCTATAGGTCACCTCAGGTGAGTTTTGGAATTTTTAGACATCGTTTGAGATATGTTTGTATGACCAAAATAGTGAGCCAATGCGATCAGGCGGCATCGCATTGGCTATCACGTCGTCACCAATGACACGGCGCGTTGGTCATTGCATCGGGTTGATCGACGCACCGCATCACCTGTCGCATCACTGGGCATCTTTTGTTTATTAAATTACGGGTTTGAGGGGGCAGTTAAGTCATTTTCCCTTTACATTATTCAACCATAATACAAAATTAAGTCTCCCAAAGGGCAAATTCAGTAATTATTTCATAAAATTCTCTCAAGAGAAAACCCTAGGTTCATCAAAATTAAGTCCAAATCTCAAGAATTTACCAATAACTTTCACAGATTCAACAATCAAGGTATGTTAGGTGTTCATCCTTGGGTTCCTTCCACCCATGGAGTTCAAGAATCCTTTTTCAAAACTTAGATTATGATTTACATTCTTGAATGGAATTGTGTTTATGCATGTGTTGTTGTGTGGGTAACAAGCTAAGAAGATTTTGAGTTTCATGTAAATAAACTAGGATGTGTGTTGATTTTTGTAACCCTCATGTTAAATCTTTGAATTGTGATGTTAAATGTGGTAGTCATGACATTTATATATATTGCTCATTCTCATGTATAAGAATTATGTATCCTAGGTGTTTGACAAAATATCTTTGTGAATGAAATGTGCATGGTAACCTATGTGTGAGTGTGATGCTTTTAAAGTTGAGATATGGTTCTATTATCTATGCTATCGAGTCTTAGGGGGTATTGAATACCCAAAATTAGTTATTTATCTAGTCTTCAATTGAAATAGAATGATTTTGCAGTATCCCAAACAGTAGTATTCAGTCAGTCAACAAAATTAGTGTGAGATTAGGCAAGCCTAGTACAGTCTAGTGATCAGTTCCATTGTTGATTCAGTTTGGAGTAGGATTCAGCACCGAGCGAACCCATGGATGGGGGCATTCCTGCTAGTTTAAGGTGGGACCTTTACTAGCAATCCCTGAGTTACAGAACAATGTAACCAGCATAGGTCAAGATATCTTCCTGCCAGATAAAGGTGGACACATCTTGTATGAGGTTTCCTGCCAGTGAAAGTTGACAAAATGTCCTCCTGCTAGTTTGGGTGACTCACAGCCAGTGTTAGTACCCGTGGCACGGTACTAACACTCTTTGAATTAGGGTTACAGGTTGAACCCCAATCAGTCTATATTGGGGCATGTCGGTTAGATAATAGCTCCCACAGTTTCAGTTTCAGTATTCAATATTCAGTACAGAACTTAGTTCAGTTCTACACTATCATGACTTACAGTTATCAGTTATTTAGTTATCAGAAACTCATTACTTTAGTTTTAGTCTAAACTTTCTGTTATTAGTATTCAACTACCAAAACTCAGTACTTCACTTTCAGTCTAATTCAAACAGACGATATATGCTTGGTATTATATGTTTAGTACTTTCAGTAGTCCCCGTCTTGCATATACTCTAATCCAGTAACTTCATGATATTTAGTTATTATTATTCATGAATATGAACCCATGCATATTAGCCTAACCTCACCTAGCGTACCAGTGCATTCAAAGTACTGACGCATACTATCTTTGTGCTATGATGTCTTACATCATAGGCCTAGACACTCGGATTCCCAACCGTACTTAGACATTTCAATGCATCAATAGCAGTAGCAAGGGTGAGTCCACATCCTTTGAGGACTAGTTATCTTATATTTATCTGTGTCAGTAGTTCAGTAATTTAGTCAGTTGGAGTTAGTTGGTGGCTTGTCCTATCAACTCCACAGTCAGTCAGTTTAGAGGATTTCAGACTACTAAAGACGGTCAGTTTCCAGTTATGATTATCAGTTGTTTTACCAGTATTTCTAGTATGCTACAAGACATTTTAAACCATTATTCAGTATTGATTTTAGTTGTTAAACTTTATGGTATTTTAGTTGAAATTCTGCATATGTTGTTTATCAGTTTTATTCAGTGCTCACAGCAGGTACCAGATTATGGGTTAGCTTGTGGTCTATCAGGACCGTAAGCACCATATGGAATCCAGGGTGCAGTCTCAGGGAGTTACAAACATGGTATCAGATCCTAAGGTTCTAAAGTGTCTTAGGGAGTCTAAAAGCCGCGTCAAGTAGAGTCTTGTGCATTGGTGTTTAGCATACAATGCTAATGGACAAGAGGCTACGAGGCATTTTTAGGAAAGGTTTCCCTTTTTTAAGTGATCAAATTGTGCGAGTATGCATGAGCTCAAGTTAAAATCTCTGCATAATTTAACTTTTCCTTTCTTTTATAGAATATACCTCCTAGAAAGACGAATGGAAGAGGAAACAAGAATCAGCCTACACCTCCTCCCATTTAGGAAGATTCCCTGAATAAGCATGTTTCTCATGCAGAGTTTAGAGAAGCATTCACTACCCTAGCTCACTCTGTAGTAGTTCAGAACAATCAGCTAACTGCTATACCATCCAACCTAGTGGCTAATACTACCATAGCCATGATTCGGGACTTCATCCAAATGAATCATCCTTTCTTTTCAGGATCCAACTCTGATGAGGATTCGCAGAAATTCCTTAACATAATTTAAAAGGTGACTGACATTATGGGTATGACTCCTAGTGAGAGCACAGAGTTGGCTGCTTACCAGTTATAGGATGTAGCTCACACCTGGTTTAAGCAGTGAAAAGGGGATAGAGGCGCAGATGTTAGGCCTATAGAATGCGAAGAGTTTGCTATAGCCTTCTTAGATAGATTATTACTTTTAGAGTAGAGGGAAGAGAATGTGATAGAGTTCAGTAATTTGAAGAAGGGCAACATGAGTATGAAGGAGTATTCCCTTAATTTTACCCAGATAGCTAGGTATGCTCCTCACGTGGTTGTAGATAATAGGTCTAAGATGAGAAAGGTCGTGTTTGGAATAGCTGATGGTGTGATCAAGGAGTGTAGAACCATAATGTTGATCAAAGAGATGAACTTGTCAAGGTTGATAGTCCATGCACAACATGAAGGAGGAAAATATTAAAAAAAAAAAAAGGGAGAACAAAAGGGTTAGAATAGGTAGTTTTAATTTTGCTCAGTCAAAGGGTGGTAACCATTCTCAGTTCTGCCAGAAGTGTTCAGCCCCAGTTTCGACTTCAGCTATTATGCCAGTACCAAAGTTTAGGAGTGATAGTCGAGATGGGGCACCAGTGTCTAAAACTGAAGGTAGTGTGAGCAGAGGACGTACATATCCACTTTGTGAAGAGTACGGAAAAAATCATAAGGGTGTGTGTAGAGTGCGCAGTGATATGTGTTTTCGATGTGGAGAGTCAGGCCATAGAGTTAAAGAATGTCCTAAGGCTGGTCTGTGGAGTTAGCACAGTCAGCCTCTAGTTTCATTCGGTCAGCCGACTCAGTAAGGCGCCCTCTCCGGTGCCAGAGAGTTCTCCAATGTTAGAATAGACTTTATGCACTCCAGTCCCGATATGATCAAGAAAGTTCTCCATATGCTATTATGGGTACGTTAAAGGCCTTTCATATTTTGTGTATATTTTACAAGACCACGGATCTTAACTTTATCTTGTAACCCCTATATAGATGTCAACTTTGGTATCTGGCCCGAAATATTAGCAGTGACCTTCTCAGTATCTACCACAATGGGCAAACCCATCATAGTTACAGGTACACAAAAATTAACCGATTACAGTATCTAATCAAACACTTTGGTTGATTTCAGAAATAGAGTCATTTAGTTTTAGTATCCTAAAAAACCTGTCATAGAATGAAGGGGTAGCACCTCAGAGTCATACGTGTTTTCAGATTCCTTCTCAAAATACTTTGATAGAATATGATCTAGAATTTGAAGCATAAAACCAGGAGTTTAGCAACAATAGTAGAGTAGGGATGGTGTTATCTAAATTTGAGCAGATTATATATTTCATGAGACTAGCCATATGAAAAGTGAATCAGTAGGCTTGAAGTAGTGTATACAAGAATTTAAGTTTGTTGATTTGAAACATGTGTTGTGGATGTTATATTTTTAGGCTATGATGAAAGTAGTATAGTTATTAAAGATTTGGGGATATCCATGTTATGTGTTAGAATCTAAGTTGGAATTTTTAAAGGTTGAGCTAATAGAAAAAGAAGTTGAAGAAGGTATCTAGAAGAATGTACTACCAGCAAGTTTTATATTATTAGGTGTAATCTTTCAGGGTGAGTTTATCAATTTATGTGTATTACTATCCCCCAGATTCTAGAGTAAGGTGGCGGCAGTTCAGTTTAGAGTTGTTGATTAAGTGATTCATAGATTTAGAATGATGGCTTTAAGCTTAGGGGGAGATGATAGGGTAAGTAACCAAGTCAGGCTCTTAGATTCTAATGTGATACAATGTATTGTAGGACATCATTAAGGGGAGAGATGCCTGAACCATTCATATCATAGTTCAAAGATTTGTACTTGAGTTGTCACGATATCTACTCATGCTTTATATGTCAGCTCTATGATCATAGATCATATTCGTACACCTTATAGAAAATCATGTACTCTCCTAGTTCCTAGCATGAGGTGTTCCAGTCCACTCAGGAGTACGAATTATGCCCCTCAAATTTAGAAACTCCAAAATTAGGTCATGCATCTCATGACTCATGTACTCATGCTTTATAGTATGTTCAATTCCAATACTCATGATACGCTCTCAATGATCAGCGAATTTCAAATTTTTGTTATGTATACCCTCAAATTTAATTTCTTTGATAAATTCATGTCATGGATACTCTATTCCTAATGTTATGCCATCTTGTTCAATGTTTTACTATGAATTTGTTTAGTATTCCATGTCTCGAGCTGGGGTTATCGAAAATAGCCTTTCTACTTCTTTAGAGGTAGAGGTATGGACTTCGTACATCTTACCCTCCCCAGACCTCACTATGTGGGAATACACTGGGTTTATTGTTCTTGTTGATACTCTATTCCTAAGGCCTCAATTTCAGATCCCAGATATTCATTCATAATTCAATTCATAGGTGTTTCGAGAATCATCTCAGTTTTCCTTAATATTTCAGCTAAGTCAGTATCATCCGAGGGATGACCATCCCAAGGGGGAGAAGTCATAATGTCCCGGGTTTTTCATGTACTAAATCTCTCATCTTTTCTTCATGAAACCAGATCCAGTCGAAGGTAATGGTTACTTATAAGTTGACTCTCTCATTCCTATCTCAGCCATATAACCATTCTCATGTCACTGCATGTATTCTAGTAATCAGTTCAATTCATGATATTCAGTTTATGTATCATGTTTTAGACTCAGTTATAATCTCATTTTCCCATTCAAGCATGTTCAGTAAATTATCTCAGGTTTTTTGGTATTCTTAGTGTAAGGTAACAATTTTACTTAGAATCTCTCTCTTCTATACTCAGTTCCAACTGCATATCATTCCTATGTCATTTATGCATTCATGAGTCAGTTCGGTCAAGAACCATGTTTCAGGTTCAGTCATGTAGTCACACTTCAGTCATGCATATTCAGCATGTAATCTCAGTACCTCAGTGCCTTTCAGTTTACTAAGTCTCATTAAGTCCTATATAGCATGCCAAAAGAGGTCCCAGACATAGAAAAAAACTTCCACCAATTTTTAAGACTTAGCCTCATGTTTTGGCCTCGATATTTCAATGGTATC
This sequence comes from Capsicum annuum, assembly GCF_002878395.1. Lineage (NCBI taxonomy): Eukaryota > Viridiplantae > Streptophyta > Magnoliopsida > Solanales > Solanaceae > Capsicum > Capsicum annuum. The sequence goes on from NC_061116.1 coordinate 76,034,321, forward strand.
ATTCTTAATATTTCCAGCCTTAGATTTTCAATTTTTAAATTGATTCATGATTAGGGTTACCTATAGGTCATCTCGGGTGAGTTTGGGAATTTTTGGACATCATTTGAGATATTTTTGAATGACCAAAATAGTGAGCCAGCGCGATCAAGCTGCGTCGCATTGGCTATCGTGTTGTCACTATCGATGCAGTGCGTTGTTCATTGTGTATAGTTGATCGATGTAGTACATCGCCTGTCACATCATTAGGCATGTTTTGTTTATTAAATTATGGGTCTGTGGGGGCAGTTGAGTCATTTTCCCCTTACATTATTCATCCATAACACAAAATTAAGCCTCTTAAAAGGTAAATTCACTCATTATTTCATAAAATTCTCTCAAGAGGAAACCCTAGGTTCATCAACGTTCAAGTCCAAATCTCAAGAATTTACCAACAACGTTCACGAATTCAACAATCAAGGTATGTTAGGTGTTAATCCTTGGGTTACTTCCACCCTTGGAGTTCAATAATCCTTTTTAAAAATTCAGATTATGATTTATATTCTTAAATGGAATTGTGTTCATGTATGTGTTATTATGTGGCTTTTAAGCCAAGAAGATTTTGAGTTTCATGTAAATAAACTATGATGTGTGCTGATTTATGTAATCCCCATGTTAAATATTTGAATTATGATGTTGAATGTGGCAGTCATGACATTCGGATATATTTCCCATTCTCATGTACAAGAATTATGCATACTAGGTGTCTTACAAAGTGTTTATGTGAATGAAATATGCATGGTAACCTATGTGTGAGGTGATTGTTTGAAAGTTGAGATATGGTTGCATTATCTATGCTATTGAGACTTGGGGGTACTAAATACCCAAAATTATCTATTTATCTAGTCTCCAGGTGAATTAGAATAATTCTGTAGTATGCTTAACAATAGCATTCGGTCAGTTAACAAAATCAGTGTGAGATCAGTCAAGCCTAGTACAGTCTAGTGATCAGTTCCAACATTGATTCAGTTAAGAGTAGGATTTAGCACCGAGCGAACCCAGGGATGGTGGAATTTTTTCTAGTTTAGGGTGTAACCCGCAGTAGCAATCCCTGAGTTACAAAACTGCATACCCAGCATAGGTTGAGATATCTTCCTGCCAGATAAGGGAGGGCACATCTCGTATGATTTTTCTTGCCAGCGGAGGTTGACAAAATATCTTTCTGCTAATTAGGTTGACTCACAACCAGTGTTAGTACCTGTGGCATAGTTCTAACATCCTTCCAACTGGGGTTACAGGTTGGACCCATATTAGGGCATGTCGGTTAGATAATAGCTCCCACGGTCTCAATTTTAGTATTCAGTATTCAGTACAAAACTAGTTTAGTTCTACACGATCATGACTTACAATTATTAGTTATTCATTTATCAGAAATTTAGTACTTTATTTTTAGTCTAAACTTTCAGTTATCAGTATTCAGTTAACAGAACTCAGTACTTTAGTTTCTATCTAATTCAAATAAACGATATATGTTTGGTATTATATGTTCAGTACTTTCAGTAGTCCTAGTCTTACATATACTCTTATCTAGTTACTTTATGATATTTAATTATTATTATTCATGCTCATGAATCTATGCATATTAGTGTAACCTCACCTAGCATACCAGTACAATCAAAGTACTTATGCATACTCTCTTTGCACTATGATGTCTTATATCATAGGTCCAGATGCTCAAATTCCCGACTGTACTTAGACATTTTAGTGCATTAGCAACAGCCGTAGGGGTGAGTCCTAATCCTTCAAGGATGAGTTATCTTAAATTTACTTATTTTAGTAGTTCAGTTATTTAGTCAGTTGGAGTTACTTGGGGGCTTTTCCCATCAACTCCACAGTTAGTTAGTTTAGAGGCTTTCAGACTAGTACAGACAGTTGGTCAGTTTTCAGTGGTGATTATAAGTCGTTTTATCAGTATTGCCAAAATATTTCAAGATATTTTTAACCATGATTCAGTATTGATTTCAGTTTTTAAAACCTTATGGCATTTTAATTGAAATTCTACACATGTTGTTTATTAGTTTTATTCAGTGCTCACAGCAGGTACTAGCTCATGGGTTAGCTTATGGTCTTTCAAGATCGTAAGCACCGTATGGTGTCGGGGTACAGTCTTAGGGTATTACAAAGTTGGTATCAGATCCGAAGGTTCTTAAACGTCCTAGGGATTCTGAAAGCAGCGTCAAGTAGAGTCATGTGCATGGGTGTGTAGCACACCACACTTATGGATAAGAGGCTAGGAGGCATTTTTAGAAAAAGTTTCCCCTTTTTAGTGTTCAAATCGTGGGAGTGATCATGAGTTCAAGTTAAGCACTCTTTCTAATTCAACTCTTTCTTCTGTTTACAAAATATTCCTCCTATAAATACTAATGGAAGAGGAAACAAGAATCAGCCCATACTTCCACCCATTCAAGAAGATCACCTGAATGAGCATGTTTCTCGTACAGCATTCAGAGATGCATTCACTACCCTAGCTCACTATGTAGTAGTTTATAACAATCAGCCAACTGCTATCCCAGCCAACCCAGTAGCTAATACTACCGCAGCTAGAATTTGGTACTTCACTCGAATGAATCCTCATTCTTTTTAAGGATCCAAGTCTGACAAGGATACATAGGAATTCCTCGACATGATTTAAAATATGACTTACATTATAGGTGTGACGCCTAGTGAGAGTGCAGTTATTGTTGCTTACTAGTGTCAGGATGTAGCTCACAACTAGTTTAAGTAGTGAAAAGGGGATAGAGGTGCAGATGTAGGGCCAATAGAATGGGAAGAGTTTGGTACAGCCTTCTTAGTAAGATTCTTCCCTTTGGAGAGAAAGGAAGCAAAGGTATTAGAGATCATTAATCTAAAGAAGGGAAACATGAGTATGAAGAAGTATTCCCTCAAGTTTACCCAACTGGATAGGTATTGTCCTTATGTGGTGGCGGATAAAAGGTCTAAGATGAGCAAGTTCATGTCTGGAGTATCTGATAGTATGGTAAAGGAGTGTAGGACCGTAATGTTGATCAAAGAGATAGACTTGGTGAGGTTGATATTCCATTCACAATAGATAGGAAAGGAGAAGATGAAGAAGAGAGAGAGGGAAAGGAAGAGGGATAGAATAAGTAATTGTAATTTTGCTTAGTCAGAGAGTGGTAACCGTTCTTAATTTAGTAAGAAGTGTTCGGACCCAGTTTTGAATTCAAATAGTGTGCAAGTACCAAAGTTTGGGAGTGATAGTCGGGATGGGGCACCAGGTTCCGAAATCCAAGGTAGTGTGAGCAGGGGTCGTACCTATCTTCTTTGTAGAGAAGAGGATAAAAATTATAAGGGTGTGAGTAGAGCGTGCAGTGATGTGTGTTTTAGATGTGGTGTGTCAGGACACAGAGTTAGAGAATGTCCTAAAGCTTGTTCGTGGAGTCAGCACAGTCATCTTCTAGTTCCATCTAATCACCCGACTTAACAGGATGCCCCTTCCAGTGCCACCAGTAGTCAACATCAGAACAAAATTTATACAATCCAGTCCCGATATGATCAGAAAAAGTATCCTGATGTTGTTATGGGTATTTTATAGTCCTTTCATATTTTGTGTATGTCTTACTAGACCACGGAGCTTCACTTTATCTTGTAATCCCCATATTATTGTCAACTTTAGTGTAAGGTGTGAAATATTAGCAGAGACCTTCTTAGTGTCTACCTCAGTGGGAAAACCTATCATAGCTAGGCGGGTACACAAAAATTGCCCAGTTATAGTATCCAAGCAAACTAGTTCAGTTGATTTCAGAAATAGGGTCGATTAGTTACAGTATCCCAATGACCTGTCATTGAATAAAGGGATAGTACCTTCTCATAACTTAGGAGTCATACGTGTTTTTAGATTCCTTCTCAGAATCGTAAGATAGAATATGATCTAGAATATGCATAAAACAAGGAGTTTAGTAACAATAGTAGAGTTAGGATGGTGTTATCTGAATTTGAGCAAAGTATATATTTCATAGAACTAGCCATGTGAATGGTGAATCAGTAGGCTTGAAGTAGTGTATACAAGAATTTAAGTGTGTTAATTTGAAACATATGTTGTGGATGTTATATTTGTAGGCTATGATAAAAGTAGTATAGTTATTAAAGATTTGAGGATATATATGTTATGTGTTAGAATCTAATTGGAATCTTTAAAGGTTGAGCTAATAAAAAGAGAATTTGAAAATTCAGAGTTAGTCAATCTTAAGTTCTTACATGATGATTATTGGGGCTATAGAGGGCTAAGAGTGGTATTTAGAAGAAGGTACTAGCACCAAGTTTTATATTATTAGGTGTAGTCTTTTAGGGTGAGTTTATCAATATGTGGGTATTACTATCCCCCAGATTCTAGAGTAAGGTGGTGGTAGTTCAGTTTAGAGTTGTTGATTAAGAGGTTCACAAATTTAAGATGATAGCTTTAAGCTAAGGGGGAGATGATAGGACAAGTAACCAAGTCAGGCTCTCAAATTCTAGTGGTGATACATTCGTATCATAGTTCAAAGTTTTGTACTTCAGTTATCATGATGTCTACACATGCTTTACATGTTATCTGTATGATCATAGCTTATATTCATGCACCTTATACAAAATCATGTACTCTCCTAATTCATAGCACGAGGTGATCCAGTCCACTTATCAATATGAATCATGTCTCTCAAATTAAGGAACTCCAAAATTACGTCATGCAGCGCATGACTCAAATACTCATGCTTTATAGTATGTTCAATTTCAGTACTCATGCTACATTCTTAATGATTAGATAATTTTAGATTTTTGTTATGTATACCCTCAAATTTGATTTCTTTGATGAATTCATGTTGTGGATACTCTATTCCTCATGCCTCAGTTTTAGATCCTAGATATTCAAACATAATTCAGTCCGTAAGTGTCCCGTGCATCATCTCAATCTTCCTTAATATTTCATATAAGTCATTATAATTAGTTGGACAAACTATCCCAAGGGGGAGATATCGTAATTCCCTGAGTTTTTCATGTACTAAATCTATCATCTTTTCCTCATGAAACTAGATCCATTTGGAGGTAATGGTTACTCATAAGTTGACTCTCTTATTCCTATCTCACCCATATAACCATTCTCATGTCACTATATGTATTCAAGAAATCAGTATAGTTTATGATATTCAGTTCATATATCATGTTTCGAACTCAGTTATGATCTCATTTTCCTATTCACGCATGTTCAGTAAATTATCGTAGGTTTTTCAGTATGCTCAATGTAAGGTAACAATTTTCTTTAGAATCCCTCATTTCTATACTCAGTTCCAGCAGCATATCATTCCTATGTCATCCATGCATTTATGAGTCGGTTCAGTCAGTCACTATGTTTCAGGTTCAGTCATGTAGTCATGCTTCAGTCATGCATATTCAACATGTAATCTCAGTACCTCAGTTCCTCTCAGTTTATTTATTTTCATTCTTGAATGAATGTTCCCAAGGGGGAGATATTGTAAGACCCCGTAAAGTCCTAGCCCATTTCAGTCCTATATAGCATGCCAAAAGAGGTCTCAAACATAGAAAAAAAATTTGGCTAAGTGTTAAGACATAGTCTTATTTTTTGTTGTCAATATTTCAATGGTCTTATTCTCAATCTTTCTGGCCTTAGATTGTCAATTTTTAAATTGATTCATGATCAGGGTTACCTATATGTCATCTCAGATGAGTTTGGAAATTTTTGGACATCGTTTGAGATATTTTTGGATGACCAAAATAGTGATCCAATGCGATTAGGATGCGTCACGATGGCTATCACATCGTCACCATTGATATGGCGCGGTGGTCATCGCATTGGGTTGATAGATGCGGTGCATCTCCTATCACGTCACTGGGTACATTCTATATATTAAATTATGGGTGAGCAGTTGAATCACTTTCCCCTTACATTATTCATCCATAACACTAAATTAAGCCTCCTAAAAGGCAAACTCACTCATTATTTCATAAAATTCTCTCAAGATCAAACCCTAGGTTCATTAGAGTTCAAGTCCAAATCTCAAGAATTTACAAACAACTTTTATGAATTCAACAATCAAGGTGTGTTAGGATTTCATCCTTGGATTACTTCTACCCTTGGAGTTTAAGAATCTTTTTTCAAAACTTAGTTTATGATTTATATTCGTGAATGGAATTCTTTTCATGTATGTGTTGTTGTGTGGGTTTCAAGCCAATAAGATTTTGAGTTTTATGTAAATAAACTAGGATGTGTGTTGATTTATGTAACTCGCATGTTAAATCTTAGAATTGTGATGTTGAATGTGGTAGTCATGACATTCATATATACTGCTCATTCTCATGTACAAGAATTATGCATTCTAGGTGTTTGATAAAATGTCTATGTGAATAAAATGTGCATGATAACCTATGTGTGAGTGTGATGCTTTTAAAGTTGAGATACGATTCCATTATCTATGCTATCGAGTCATGGGGGTATTGAATACCTAAAATTAGCTCTTTATCTAGTCTCGAGTCAAAATAGAATGATTTTGTAGTGTTTCGAACAATAGCATTTGGTTAGTTAACAGAATCAATGTTATATCAGTCAAGCCTAGTATAGTTTAGCAATGAATTCAAGGGATGGGGGCATTCCTTCTAGTTTAGGGTATGACCCTTAGTAGCAATCCCTGAGTTACACAACTATGTAGCCAGTGTAGGTTGAGATATATTCCTAATAGATAAGGGTAGACACATCTCGTATAAGTTTTCCTGCCAGTGAGGGTTGACAAAATGTCTTTTTACCAATTAGGGAGACTCACAACCAGTGTTAGTACCCATGGCACAGTACTAATGCTATTCCAACTGGGGTTACAGGTTGTACCCCAATCAGTCCATATTGGGGCTTGTTGGTTAGATGATAGCTCTCAAAGTCTCTATTTCAGTATTCAGTATCAGTACAGAACTCAATTTAGTTCTACACGATCATGACTTACAGTTATCAGTTATTCAGTTATCATAAATTTAGTACTTTAGTTTTAGTATAAACTTTCAGTTATCAATATTAGTTACCAGAACTCAGTACTTCAGTTTTAGTCTAATTCAAATAGACAATATATGTTTGGTATTATATGTTCAGTACTTTAAGTAGTCCAAGTCTTGTATATACTTTCATCCAGTTACTTCATGATATTTAGTTATTATTAATCATGCACATGATCCCATGTAAATTAGCCTAACCTCACCTAGCATACCAGTACATTCAAAGTACTGACGCATACTCTCTTTACACTATGATGTCTTATATCATAGGTCCAGACGCTTGGATTCCCGACCGTACTTAGACATTTTTATACATCAGCAGCAGTAGGGGTGAGTCCTCATCCTTCGAGGATGAGTTATTTTATATTCATTTATATCAATAGTTTAGTTATTTAGTTAGTTGGAATTAGTTGGGGGTTTGTCCCATAAACTCCACAGTCAGTCAATTTAGAGGCTTTCAGGCTACTACAGACAGTTGGTCAATTTTCAGTTGTGATTATCTGTCACTTAATCAGTATTGCCAGTATGTTTCCAGACATTTTAAACCATGATTCAGTATTGATTCCAGTTATTAAAACCTTAAGACATTTCAATTGAAATTTTGTACATGTTATTTATCTATTTTATACAGGGCTCATAGCAGGTACCAGCTCATGGGCTAGCTTTTGGTCTCTCAAAACCATAAGTGCCATGTGGTATCTAGGGTGCAGTCTTAGGGCGTTACATCTTCGATCGAAATGGGGCTTAAGATACCCATCATAGCTAGGCCCTGGTACAGGTCGTGACAAAATTTGCATCAGAGCTTAGGCTCATGGTCATTTGAGTCTCCACAAAGTCATATCAAGTAGAATCTCTTTTCTAGGTGTGTAGAGCACCACACTTATAAGAGAGAGGCTATGAGACATTTAGGAATATTTCCCTTTATTATTGTCCTATTTTTGGGCTATAGAGTCTAAGGTCTTGGATTTTTCAAATTTCTATTTGGTCGTCTTTTAGATCATGCCTCCGAGAAGATCTGATGTTCATTCAAACCTTTTGTCCCATCTGAGGACAATGTATATGAATCTCATCCAACTTCTAAGGTCTGAACTTGGTCAAGGGTCATTGTATCTTATTATCCTCGTAGAATTCCACCTGTCCCAAATAATCCTATCCCTAAGGGTGACACTCATACTCAATCACCTCTCAAGGAGGTTACTAATGCTGAGTTCCACTACTTCATTACCTTATTGACTCAGTTAGTGACATCTCAGTCATAACAATTGAGTTCTATTACTACTGCTATGGGTTCATCTGAGGCCATTAGAGTTAGACAATTCAAGAGGTTGCATCCTCCGATGTTTACTAGTACAAAGGTTGAGGAGGATCCTCAAAACTTCATTGATGATATTGATAAGATCTTTTAGGTTATGCATACTTTGGAGGTTAAAGGTGTTGAGTTTGCTGCCTACCAATTGAAGGATGTGGTTTACCAGAGGTACAAAGAGTGGGGACAATCGAAAGATGAGGATGCTAGTTCTACAATGTGGGGTGATTTTTCTTGTGCATTTCTGGACCGCGTCTTCCCTCAGAAGTTGAGGGAGGCAAAGGCAGAAGATTTTGTTAACTTGTAAAAAGGGAGAATGAAAGTTAAGGAGTATGCCTTGAAATTCCATCAAATGTTCTGGTATGCTCCTGAATTGGTATCTAATTTGAGGGACCAAATGAGAAAGTTTGTTTCGGGTTTATCTCGTGAGTTGATCCTTGAGATTAAGGTTGCCTTGTTGATGAAGGACATGGATATCTCCAGATTGGTTGTGTATATACAGCAGGTCAAAGAGGAGAAAAAATAGGCTAAGATTGGTGAGAGGTAGAGTTAGAGGTCTCAATTTTTAGAATAGAGTGAGGGCCAACAACAGAGTGTGAAGTAGCCTAAGAGAAAGAGCTGGGTGGAGTGCTAACTCCTATTCAACGGCTAATGCTCCCTACCCAAAGCCGTTAGGAGACAAAAAATTTTAGGGTGGTGATGTTTCTCGGGTACAGGATACCTATGCTAAGGCCAATGAGGCCCAGTCTGCACCATCTTACCCTCCTTCCAGATTCTACGATTAGTTTCATCATGGTTAGTCTGAGAAGGGCAGGAACTGATATTTTATGTAAGGTCAAATCGGTCATATGCAGCGAGATTGTCCCTCTAGAGTTGTTTTTGGGGAAACAAGGTTCCAATTGCCTCTTCTTCATCTCCTATACCAAAGGGTACTACCTCTGGCTCTGGCACTAATCAGAACTACCTTTATGCTCTCACTACTCATCAGGATTCTAAGGCATCACCGGATGTTATTACGGGTATGTTGAGATTTTTTTCCTGTGATATGTACTATTTACTTGATTTGAGATCCTCTCTCTTATGTGACTCTATTTTTGGCTATTCATTTTTGTTTTGGTCTACAGTGTCTATCGAGCCCTTTTTCTATTTATACCTGTAATGCCCTGATTTTCTAAACCGGAACGCTACACGGTGCTCATGACCCCATAGAACCACAAGCTAACCCGTGACTGATATTTGTACCTGTACACTGCATAGTATAATATAAAATATGGAAACATGTACTGAAAGTCCATAAGGTTCAAATTTGAATAAACATCTGATAAGAACAATGTCTGAAAATGGTATAACAATACCAAAATAAATCCGAAATAACTATCTGCCATGTTATAGCCTGAAAACCTCTAAACTGTCTGAATAAGGAGTTGATGGTACATGTCCCCAACTAACTTCAACTACTAAAATAAACTGATAACTGAAATGGTAATGAAATCAGTATGTCCTCGAAAGATGAGGACTCACTTCTAACTCTGACTGCTGAGACTGGAATCTACTGCCGATCTGGAGCTCGTGTCTCTAAACCTATGGTTTAAGACACCATAGCACAAAGGCGTTAATACTTTGAATGTATTGGTATGCAAGTAAGGTAGGCTAAATGGAAAAGGGTTATATTCATGAACAATATTAACTGATATGAACGTGAGAGTACATACATACATAAATAACTATAACTAAACTCACGGTGATGCCGACTATGGAGTCTGAATACTGACAAGATGAGCTTAACGATACTGAGATACTGATTAATTAAGTTTACTGATATTGATATGTAATTCACTACTTAGTGAGGAACTGATATTGTATTATTGGATACTAAAGGACTGAAACTATATTACTGATACATGACTAACTATTTTTGACAATTCTAATTATGAAGAACTAGCATGGTTGACTGTATCTAGCAGTCTAATTATAAAGAATTAATCATATTGACTATACCAGACAGTCATGCATGTGAATACTTATAATATGAGTTCTGATAACTGGTATAACTGATAACATGAGTGGTTGTATCTGACAGCCCAGAATATGGTGGAACTAGCTGAGCTCCTTATTGCTGGGTGGTTGTAGCTGACAGTCCTATGTCTAAAGAACTATCTGAGTTCTATTACTAAAACTGAGATTGCTAGGAATACTGCTATTACTGAGATTACTGAGTACTGAGATTACTGAACTCCTGAGACTACTGAGATTTTTGAGTTTTCCTGAGTCACATAACTGACTGAATTTTATAGATCATGGATTGACTGAGAGTATCGTAATGACATGACATGGCTCTTGGCACACGGCTATATTTTTTGGGTACAAGTACCCCCAGGACTCGATGAAAGGAAACTGACACAATGTGACTTTCTTGAATACATGGCCATCAATAATAATCCATAATACATGAGTAAGTGATTTCATGAAGTACATGGTCATCATAATATCTAACATCATAATATCTAACATGAATGGGAATGCTTGTAATAAAGTCATAAACCTCATGTTCTAATATCATGGCATTCCGACAACATATACTTTTCATAACGATAGCATGGAAACCGTTTAAAAATAAGGGAATGACAAACATGTAATATTTAGTTTATATTGTAATAATTAGGGAATAACTCATGCCGTACTTCATAATCATGACCTTGTACATAACATGGAATGCATATAGACACACTATGCATCCATTCTCCAATCATCATGTACATTCCATTAAGACATATATTGGACAACAACAACATGTGAGCCCTTTGAACATAATAGAATAGCATAAATTTATCATATAGTTTATCCCTAAGCTATAATACATAATTTCTATCCTTCTAGGCATTTTATCAAACACCTTACATGCACCAATTAGGGCATAGGCATAACTTATCAATTAACAAATCATAATCAACTCAATTCATGGATTTCCTCTCATATGCTAACGTAGTTTCATAGATTCACATAAAGATTCCAACTTGGGAATCATACAACATCAACAACATGATTATAAACAACCCATATTATAAACATTATAATTTCGTAAATAAAAGAGGATTCTTGAGCTTCTTGGATGAAAGGAATCCAAGAATCAATACTATGCATACCTCAAAAGCTTGAATCTTGAATGAGGTTAACTTTTCTTGAAGGTTCTTGAATGGTGATGCTTTGATTCTTAAGTTTTCTTGGAGAAGGGTTTGAATATTGTTCTTGGGTTTTGGTCTTGAAAGAAACCCTAATTTTGATGTTATGGATGAATGAGGAGTTATGTGTTTTGATTTGATGTGATTGGTGTTAAATAGGGTGGAAAAAAACCTAAAAATCTCTTTAAAATAATACTTCAGCACTGTTTTGGGTAAAACTGACGGTCTGAGTGACGGACTTACTGCTTCATTTTTGACTTCCAAATCGACGGTCCGTCACTGACTTGACGGTCCATCACTTTGGTCGTCACTCCTAGACAGCTCGGGCAACTCTCAGTAAAATGACCATAACTTTTTACTCTGATACCAGATTTTGGAAAAATTGGTATCGTTGGAAATATAATTAAATTATTTATCTATTGGTGGGTCAAGATATCAAAAATTCATAGTATAATGAGAGATATTCCTATTTGAAGTTGACTATACCAATATCCTTCTCAAGAATTCAATCGATAAGGGATGTTTTGATTCGTCCAATAGATAGGACATATTTAAGGCATTAATATACATCAAACTTGATCATAAAACTACCAAATCACTATAATTTATTTCTCATGATCCTGAAGCATGGTTCTACTATCGGTTGGAATTCTCAGGATATTATAATACCCCATTAGGAGACTCTATGGTTGTTAGAAGAATCTATAGGGGGTGTGTGGTATTTTTTGGCTATTGGAAAACCCTAGTAAACTTGATAGAGTTGTACATGATTGATTTTGATGTTATTCTGAGAATGGACTGGTTGCACTCATGCCATGATTCCCTAGACTGTCAGACCCATAAGGTCTATTTTGAATTCCTTAATGAGCCAATTATTTAGTAGGAGGGTGGTTCTTTAGCTCCTAAGGGGAAGTTCATATCGTATCTTACAAATCAAAAGTTAATTTCCAAAGCTTGTCTCTTTCATCTGCTCTAGATTAATGACTCTAACTCGAAAGGTCCTTCTTTGTATTCGATTCTTATGGTAAATGAGTTTCTTGAGGTCTTTCTGGTGTCCTTCCTAATAAAGTGATTTATTTTGGTATTTATCTTATCCCGACACTCGTCTAATTTCTATTCCCCATATAAAATGTCTCCAGCTGAGTTAAAGGAGGTTAAGGAGCAATTGAAAGACCTCTTAGACAAAGGTTTCATCCATCCTAGTGTATCCTTATGGGATGCACCAATGTTATTCATGAGGAAGAAGGATGATTTCCTTCGGATATGTATTGATTATCGACAGCTGAACAAGGTGATGATAAAAAATAAGTATCCGCTTTTGAGAATTGATGATCCCTTTGATTAGCTTCAGGGTACCAAATTATTTTCTAAGATTAATTTTTAATTTGGGTATCATCAATTAAATATTAAGGAAGTGGATATTCCAAAGATAGCTTTTCGTACCCAGTATAGGCATGTTGAGTTCCTGGTGATGTCATTTGGTTTAACCAATGCCCTGCGGCATTTATGGATTTCATAAATAGGGTCTTCCATCAGTTTCTTAATTTTTTCATCATTGTCTTTATTAATGAAATCTTAGTGTACTTTAAGAATGAGGAAAATCATGTCAATCACCTTTGGCTTGTGCTGCGGACCTTGAAAGATCAACAGTTTTATGTTAAGTTTGCCAAATGTGAATTCTGATAGAATGCCATAGCTTTTTTGGGTAATGTTGTGTCTAGTGAGGAGATTATGATGGATCCTCAGAAAGTTGATGCGTTAAGAAGTGGCCTAGACCCACAACTCCAACTGATATTCGAAGTTTCTTGGGTTTAGCCGAGTATTATAGGAGGTCCGTGGAGAGTTTTTCTTCTATTGCTGCTCCCTTCACCAAATTGACTCATAAGAAAGTGAATTTCTTGTGATTGGATGCTTGTGAAGGTAATTTTGATAAGCTAAAATATAAACTAATTTCAGCTCTAGTCTTAACTCTACCTAATGTTATCGAGGATTTTGTGGATTATCATGATGCATCCCAGGTTTGTTTGGGTTATGTGTTTACACAATATGATAAGGTAATTGCTTATGTCTCTAGACAGTTAAAGGTTCATAAGAGGGATTATCTGACTCATGACTTGGAATTGTTAGTCGTGGCGTTTGCTTTGAAAATTTTGCATCACTATCTGTATGGGGTCCATGTTTATATCTTTTTTTATCATAAGAGCCTGCAGTATATATTCACTCAAAAAGAGCTTAATCTTAGGCAAATGAGATGGCTTGAGTTGCTTAAGGACTACGATCTGAGTCTTTGGTACCACCCAGGTAAACCTAATATGGTTGCTGAGGATCTTAGCAGGCTTTTCGTGGGTAGCTTGTCATATCTGGATAAGGATAAGCAAGAATTAGTGATGGATATTCACAATTTTACAAACCTTAGAGTCCATCTCTTATACTCTAAGCATGGTGGTGCGATGGTGCAACAGGTAGTGCAGTCATCTCTTGGTTCGGAAATAAAGGAGAAATAGGTATTAGATCCTTTTTTTATGAAGATCAAGGATGATATGGGTAAGCAGAAGGTGATGGCTTTCGATATTGGTGGTAATGGTATCTTGAGGTACCAAAGTAAGTTGTGTTGCTAATGCAGATGGGTTGCAAGGCCGTATTTTGGCCGAGGCCTATGAGTCATTGTATACATTTCATCTCAGTTCAACAAAGATGTATCATAATCTCAAGGAGATATATTAATGAAACAACATAAAGTGGTATATGGCCGACTATTTGGCAAGATTTATGGTATATTAGTGAGTGAAAGTGGAGAACTTAAGGCTCGATGGGCTGCTTTAAGAGATTGAATTAATGGTGTGAAAATTGGAGATAATTAATATGAATTTTATTATTGACCTTCCTCAGTTGCAAAATCAGTGTGACTCTATTTGGGTCATTGTGGATAGGATAACTAAGTCTGCTTACTTCTTGCTAGTGAGGACTGGGATGTTTTTCCTCAAGGAATTGCCAAAGTTGCATGGTGCGCCTGTCTCAATTATTTTGGATTGTGGAACACAGTTCTCAGGCATCTTTGGTTCTCCTTTTAGCATGGTTTGGGGACTAAGTGAGTCTTAGTTCGGCATTTTACCCACAGTCGGGTGGGAAAGCCAAAAGGACTATTCAGACTTTAGAGGATTTGTTACGAGCCTTTGCAATTGATTATGGTGGTAGTTGGTTTGATCACTTGCCTTTGATAGAATTTACTTATAATAATAGTTACCACTCTAGTATTTGTATGGTGCCGTTTGAGGCATTGTATGGTAGGAGGTGTAGGTCTCTTGTTGGGTGGTTCATGGTTGGTGATGCAGAAATATTTGGCCCATATTTGGTTCACCAAGATATGGAAAAGGTGAAGGTAATTTGGTATAGGCTTAAGACCGCCCAAATTCGCCCAAAGTCCAATGCGGATGTAAAGCAAAGGTACTTGGAGTTTGAGCTTAGAGTTTGGGTATGCCTGAAGGTATCTCCCATGAAAGGAGTGATGGGTTTGGGAAGAATGGAAAACATAGTCCCCAGTATGTTGGCCCATATATGATTTTGAGGAAGGTTGATAGTGTTGCATATGAGTTAGAATTTCCCTCTAGCATAGGTTCCATTCATCTGGCATTGCATGTGCCTATGTTACGAAAATGTATGGGTGATCCTTCATTGGTTGTTCCTTTGGAGAACATTGGTATTTTGGATTCCTTGTCCTATGAGGAGGTCTCGGTGAGGATCTTAGATTGACAAGTTCGCCAATTGTGAACAAAAGACGTGGCTTCGATAAAGGTTCTATGGAAGAACCAAAAGTCCGAGGAAGCTACTTGGGATGCTAAGGAGAACATAAAGTCGAAATATCCATTCCTATTCCCAATTTTGAAAAATCATGCTTGAGGTGTGTTTGTTCTTGACATCTTTGTTTTATGTCTATGTTAAAAGTAGAATGTGAATTCCCTGGTGTTTTGTTTTTTGTCTTAAAGATATGAGTAGAGATGATTGGGGTAAAATCATGCCTGAAATGCCTTATCACATCATTTGAGACCAAATGATTCTAAGAGGGGGAGACTGAAACACCCTAAACTTTGTCCCTTGCAAGCTTTCCTGAATCTTGAACTTTCTGTGCATCATACGACTTACACCATACCACTCACTAACTAATGATAAATGGGGGAAAAAATGCCCCTCTTGGGTTTTAAGTCATGGATTGGGCATTTATGGAGTGGAAAAGGGACAAAAATGCCCAATTTAACTTTAAGGAAAGTTGTTCGATTTTACACTGCAGCGTGGCACGGTGCCTATCATGGAGGCCTACCTCCATAACACGCTGGCTATTGTTGAGGTTAACCTTTGTGATACACTGTGTATTGTAGAGATTAACCTCCATGATATGTCACATATTGCGGAGACTAGCCTCTATACCATATTGAAAACGTGGAGGTATACTGCCTCCATAGTCCAAAATCACCATAAACCTCTTCCAAAAATTTCAAAGCTCTTCCGGATGACCCTTTTAACATTCGTAAACATATTTCAACTCATAAATCAATGTTTCGAACATAGAAAGGCCAAAAATAAAAATGTTCTAAATCTTTGGGTGTTATAATGGTCATGTCTCTTTGTACTTAGTGTCAAATAATTGCTTTGCGGACCTTTACACATATGGCGAATTGTTGGAAACTCATCTAGGATCTTGTGGGGTATTACAAGCAATTCACTCAATCAAGTAGTTAATAATATTTCAATAAAGTTTTGTGATGTATCAGAATGTTTGTAAAATGAAAGTATTATCTCCTAATAATATGTAAGTAAAGTAAAAGTGTCGTATATGATTTTAGCAGTTCAAGGTTATAACATATCATATACTAATGTTTAGAATTTTTTTCATCTCAAAGAACTTTATTTCTCATATTATGGGGTATGGGGTTACATGTATGATTTGGGAATGGGTAATCTGTAAATTCTCTATTTGAGTTAGTCTCAAAACTACATTTTTGAGTTGGAATGTAAATTTCTAATCCAAATGCTTTAATATTTTCATCCCATATTTAGCCAAATAAGGTATTTAGCTACATTATTGTCCTTGTTGTGAACTGCCCTACTTTCATAAGAGATGAACTTATTCCTTGGGTTCCTCATCCTATTCTCATATTCTCATGGTTAGTTCATACAAGAATTACATATGTATTCTAATTTGGGCCAGACACTAAAATAGTAATTTCAAGAACACAAGCACAAAATAAAGGGAAATAAACTTCACTGATTTAAACTAACACCAAACAATCATGCTTTGATCATAACCCCAGAAAAAAGGGTAATTAAACACTGCTGTTCATAATTAGCATCCAAGTATTCAATGTATTCATACCCAAAAAAAATAGAAGAGAAAAACTCATGTGTTTTTCTCCCTACTTACACATACATAAAAGATGCCACAAAATAATACAAGTGTTCTATTTATAGTTGGGTGCTTTAGACACTCAAACATGCCATGAAATTATCATGGATCAGCTTAGGTGTGGCACGCCCTTAATGCAAAAGCATACTAAAATTGCAATTCACATTTTAGCCTCCACGTGCCACGCCCTTATCGCGGAGCATCTTAGGCGTGGCATGCTCCTGTGTTTAAACCTTCTATTCAGCTCCATAATTCACTCCTCGTGTTTTACTTTATGCCCCAAGCCTTATAAAATTCGTTTCACTCTCTTAAAGATCCTTTTTCTCACCATTTTGCTCCTACTGTGTTCCATGATCCATAAGCTCTGCATTGATACTTAATTAAGCTCCACTTTAACCAAATTCTAGTCCTGCAATACTGACCATATCCATTAGTTCAAGAACACACATTTATCTCAAACATAATAAATTATATACAATTTTGCTCATGAATTAAGTACACGTAAGGGTAATAATTAGTGGTTGGACGTATAAATATGCCCAACATCAATTTCCTCCATAAAATCTACCCCACTATTTACAAATCTCCCAGTAAAACTACCAACTCGCAAGCCATTCTCAAATCCAAAGAAAGTGTTAGGAATTCCATCAATCAAAGTGTTGTTCAAGCATCCCAATCTCTAATTCTAAGTAAGTAAACAGTTGCTTATATTTTTTGTTGACTATTGACTGTGAAGTCATTCCAGGGAGTGCAAGCAATTATGTGAAAATCTATGCCCCTAGTTATAACTGCTTAAGTATGGACGTGAGAGTTTGTATAATTTATTTTCATGTTATCATTAGTTAAATACTTGTGCTTTATTATAATATTGGGTGAAGTCTGAGTAACCCCGGTATTATTGGTTAATGTATGTATGTGAGGAATGATTTTCTCAACAATATTGATAATCGTAAAGTTGATTAAATTATGGAAGTGTCCATAACCACCAAATTGGAGGCCCTACATCTCTTGCAATAACTCGTACCCTAAGGTAACCAGTCCCTTGTGAGCCATTAGCACTGCACTTTGTTTAAAATTACAATGTCCTGAATATGGGTGGAATTTCCCAGTATGAGTCACCCAAAGACTCGTAGGATTACACAATGAGTCATCGTGAGCAATCATACTAAGAACCCTACATTGCTCTAGTACAAAAGTTAACCCAATGACTCAACCAGTAAGTCATATGATAACAAAATGGCTCATAGTATAAAGTTACTGGACACTAGTGGATAATGTAATAATTAGGAATCTACCCTATGAGTCATAGTCAAAGGCAATAACTCGTTACCTGGCTCGTAGGGACTATTTTTACTGATACTTGAATACTATTTCAAATGAAATTTTTGAATACTATGGCACCTAAAAATGAAACTCCAAATAAAACCAATAAGGGGACAAGTCAACTCCTAAGAATCAATTATGATCTACCTTGCAATTGAAATATGTGCCCACGGAGAATGAGGAGTTAAGTGGCTTAGTAGAGGAATACACTATTGACACTCCAACTGAGACACTTGATAGCTATCCCTTAGGTGGTAGATCAAGGTAACTAATAAAGAATGCTAGGGAATCTCCACCACATGACCCACTCCTTCTCAGTCTCAAAAGAAAGGAGCATCTGATTCTGATGAAAAAAGCAATAAAAGTAACTTTGGAAATAGAAATGAGGTTGTATCTAGAAGTCATTCTAAAGAATAGGTTGGTTTAGGGTCCTACATAAATTTATCCAGTAGTGCTAATAAAGATGAGGCATCAATTGAGAACCGTTTTCCATCGACTCAGCCCCCGCCTCTAATGTAGCCCAGTTTTTAGGTCACAATTAACCCATAAGTTAATAGATGTGGTATTCGAGGTATGCGGGAGTTTCATAATAAGGTAAATTCCATTATCTCAAGCATAGGTCAACCAATGAGAGGGCTCAATATAGAGTCAAGGTTTATTACGATGTGTATGTTTGAGATGATCGAGTTTTAAACTTGAGAGACTATTCCATTAATATAAATTTAAACGAATGGTTGAGGATCTAGTCGATACAGCCATTCACTTGTTTGGAAGTTTAACATAACATATTAAATGTTGGTAAAGGTGTATTCTCTATAAGTCCAGTTGTGAAAAGTTCATGATCCCCTCCAGACAATCTGGAATATGGGTTAATAGGAATGTGCTAGAGCAGACTATTTCATGCTTCTTACATGGTGATGATTTTATCTCTCAAGAAAATACTTTTCTAGTTAGTATTTTTGAAGACAAAGCAAATCACCAGTGATGATGAAATGTCTCACTATTGTTGGGTGGTGAATATTATTGCTATTGATAAAGAGAATATTGCATGGGTGGCCAGTAGCTCTTTGATAATTACCAAAGGTAGCCAGAATTTGAATGTAATTCATGGTGGAATTTGGTTTTTCATAGTTTAGGGACTACATTAGATGATAATAGCTTAAGCCTAGATCGATCTACCTTGGTAGAAAGCATTATAGAGGGGTAGGACATAAACATTGCTAGGATTTGTAACACCCCAAATCTGGTACCCAAAATGCTACACGATGCTCATGAACCTGAAGGACCACAAGCTAACCCATGATTGATATCTGTACCTAAGCACTGCATAATATCCTATACAAATATGGAATAAAAGGCTGAAAGGCTATAAGGTTCAAATATCTGGTAAAATATAACATCTAAAAAAAATACGGTATATCAATACCAAAATAACTAAAATAGCTGTCTCAACATGCTAGTCTGAAAACCTCTAAACTATCTGAATAAGGAGTTAGTGGGACATGTCCCTAATTAACTCCAACTACTGAAATAAACTAAGTACTAAAAGAATGAAATAATCAAATGATAACATCCTCGAATGATGAGGACTCACTGCTAGTCTGACTACTAAAACTAGAATGTTACTGATGCTCTGGTGCTCGTGATTTTGAACCTATGGTATAAAACATCATAGCACAAAATAAAAGTATGCATTAGTATGATTGAATATACTGGTATGCAAGTGAGGTAGGCTGAATGCAAGGGTTCATATGCATGAACAATACTAACTGAGTAACATGAATATGGGAATACATGTATGAATACATAACTATAAATGAGATTGTGAATACACTAATTACTGAGTCTGAATACTGATAACATGGATTTATGATAACTAATATAACTGATACTGAGCGACTATGTCTGACAGTCTAGGTTCTGATGGAACTAGCTAAGTTTCGTACTGGGCTGAGTAACTGTATCTGACAGTCCTGAATTCTATAGAACTATCTAAGTTCTATTACTCAGACCTAAGACTGATACTGTGGGAAGTAGTGATTTAACCGACATGCCCCTAATAATCTAATATCACTAAGTTAGGGTTCAATATGTAACCCCAATTGTAAGGGTGTCTATACCGCGCCACTGGTAAGGACAATCTGTGAGTGACCCTCATTAGGCAGTGTCCCCAAAGGACAATGGTGGGACCCTCGTCTAGTAGTGATGATCCACCTCATCAACCCTCAACTGATAGTGTTGATGTCTTATCCTATGCTGGCTATATAGTTCTGGAATTCTAGGATTGCGTCTAAGGGTCACACCCTTACTGTCAGTGTGCGCCCTCATCCTTGGGTTCGCTCAGTGTTGAATCCTACTTCTAACTGAGTAGACACTGAACTGATTATACTGAGATGAAATAGACTGAGTTTATTGAGTTTCATGGACTGATAGAATGTTAATGAATCCTGTTAACTGACTGAGTTCATGAGATTTTTGAGGTTTCCTGAGTCATGTAACTAATTGAATTCTACTAATCATGGTATGATGGAGATTATCATCAAAACTGACACTGGCTCTAGGCACACAGCTAAATTATCGAGTATAAATACCCCCACGACTCGATAGCATAAAAGTAATTCGTGGCACAAGTTCAAAACTACAACAATGGCTATACATATATTCATAATTTACTGACTAAGACATTTCATCAAACACTTGACATGCATTAAATTGTACATGAATGGGGATTTCATACTATCATACTATAATGGCACTTTTTCCTTCACATAGGCATTTAATCAAACATATGGGGATCATACTTTGGTTATACCATCATCAATGCATCTAATTATCATGGTTGCATAAATAAATTTGCAATTTGAAGGATTTTTCATTAATATTATACAAATCATCACATACTAGGATCAATCATTAGAACATGTAATTTAAAACATGAATCAAAACCCAACAACAACATGGACATAAATTTCAATTCAACTAAATCATAAACATTTATAAATACACAATCTTTGGAATTTGAAAAGAGATTCTTGAGCTTCATGGGTGAAAGGGACCCATAAATCAACACTTGACATACCTTGATTGTGAGTTTCTTGAAGTTCTTAGACTTGAAGAACTTGAATCTCTTAGTTTCTTGAAGAAGGATTGGGATCTTATTCTTGGGGATTGATCTTTAAGAGAAACCCTAATTTGGTGTTGTAGATAAATAATAAAGCTATGAGCTTTTGTCTAGTGTAATTAGGTATTAAAAAAAGTGGTAAAATACCAAGAAGATTTTTTTAAAACTGCTTTGAATTTCTGAACGGGGTCTGTAATGGCTTGGGCGATGGTCTGTCGCTGGCTCAATGGCCCGTTAGAGTGCCCGTCGTGCCTTGGTAGAACACAGGTTCATTTCCTCGATTGCAACAGTTTGTGCGACGGTCATCCATCACTAGCTCAATGGTCCGTCGACATGTCCATTGCACTTTGTCCAAAAGGTCGGGTTACTACCTCAGTTGTGATGGCTTGGACGATGGTTCGTCACAGGCGTGATGGTTCATCAGCCTTCCCATCGCATTCTGGCAACCCATACAGCTGACTATAAAATGGCCATAAATTTTTTCTCCAATATTGGATTTTGGTAAAATTGTTATCATTGGAAAGCTACTTCAATTTCCCATATGATAAAAAGTCAAAATCTTGAAAATTCCACGTGTATAAAAGTGGATTCATCCTTTAAAGAAAGTCTTTAATATTTTTGGGACAATTTTTAAGCTAGGTAAAAGTATGGGGTATTACAATATCTCCCCCTTGGGAACATTCATCCTCAAATGAGATAGATTTATATGGGATAAACGATAAGCTAAAGTACATACTGAACATGAACAATTGAAACATGACTACATGACTAACATTACAGAGATTCATGTTGATCATGCATATCTGATGCATGGTTTTATGACTGAGCAGATACATAAATGCATGAATGAGAGTACTGATAAGTTGATCACGTATATTTGATGTGTGAATACATGACTAAACTGACTCATGAACATGCGACTGAACATGTAAGGGTAAAGATACCAAGTTTGAATCAAAACTGAGCATAGTTTGTAACTGAATTTAAACCATAAATAGAATGAACTTAAGGAAAGCTATTACCATGGGCTGGGTTTGAATTAGTGAAGAACAGGTGAGGATACTTGGTCCATATATCTACTTCTTCTTCCCAAGTAGCTCCCTCAATGGACTGGTTCAGCCAAAGAACTTTGACTAGAGGGACTTCTTTGTTCCTCAGTCTGTGAATCTGATAGTCAAGGATGTCGACTGGATTTCCTCATAAGAGAGACTGTTCTAAATTTCAACGCCCTTAACAGGGACTATGACTACTGGGTCACCTATGCACTTCTTAAGTAAAGGGACATGAAATACTAGATGCACTGAAGCAAGATCTGAAGGCAATTCGAGCTCATAAGCTACTTTGCCGAAATAATTGAGAATTTTAAAGGGACCAACATATCAGGGATGGAGCTTTCCCTTCTTGTCGATCCTCTTCACTCTCTTCATGGGAGAGATTTTTAGGTACACATAATCACTAATCTCGAAATTGAGATCCTTTCAGTACACATCTGCATACGATTTCTGTTGGCTCTGAACTGTCTTAAGCCTCTCTCTTCATTAACTGAATTTTTTCTAAGGAATCTATAACGCCCCGAGCCTGGTGCTCAAAATTCTACATGGTGCTCATAACCCTAAAGGACCACAAGCTAACCTATGACTGATATTTATACCTGTACACTGCATAATATGACATAATAATGCGAAAACATGCACTGAAAGGATATAAGGTTCAATATTGAACATAATCTGAATGATATAACATCAATGTGGGGTAATAGAATACCCAAAACAATACTGACCATACTGAAATCTTAAATATGATAGTCTAAAAAGCCTTTAACTGACTGAATTGTCTGAGTAAGGAGTGATGAGACATGTCCTTAACTAACTCCAACTAATAAACTGATTAATAAGATAATAGGGAAAAAATCATGTCCTCAAAATATGAGGACTCACTTCTAACTCTGTCTGCAGATATATGGTATCTACTATTGCTCCAGAGCTCATGTCTCTGAACCTGTGGTATAAGACACCAAGTGCAAATGTGTCAGTACTTTAAATATACTGGTATGTATATGAAGTAGGCTGAATGCATGGGGTTTATACGCGTGAACAATAATAATAACTGACTAACTATCATGAGCGTGAGAATACATGCATGAGACATAACAACTAACACTAATACTGTGATAACATGATAACTGAATCTGAATATAATTGATAATATGAGTGACTGTATCTAATAGTCTTGAATCTGATGGAACGATTTGAGTTTTGTACTATATCTGAGTTTTCTGTATCTGACAGTCCTGAAATCTAAAGAACTATCTGAGTTCTATTACTGAGACTAATTGACTATATCCGACAGTCCTGATTCTGTAACATGAAACTGTGGGAAGTAGTTTTCTAACCGACAAGCCCCTGATATGCCATTATGGCTGAGTTGGGTTCCAATCTATAACCCCAATTAGAAGGTTGTTAATACCGTTCCACTGGTAAGGACAACCTGTGGGCGACCTCATCTGATAGTGTCCCCTATATGAGAATGGAGGGGCCCTTATACAACTGTGCTTATACACCTCATCAACCCACATCAGACAGTGTTGATGTCTCAACCTATGCTAGATACATAGTTTTGGAGTGAAAGGATGACTTTTAAGAATCACACACTCATCTGATAGTGTATGTTCCCATCCTTGGGTTCACTCGGTGCTAATTCCTACTCCCATCTGAATAAACTCTGAACATGATTTACTGAACTGAACATGGGCTGAATTACTGAATCCTATTGACTGACAGAATACTACTGATATCTGACAACTAACTAATTTTATGAGATCATGGAGATTTCATGAGTCATAATACTGTCTAAAGTCCAAGGATTCATAGCTTGACTGAGAGTACCGTGAAAACATGACATGGCTCTAGGCACACAGCTAATGTTTCGTGTATGAGTACCCCCAGGACTTGATGGAAGGAAACTGACCAAGCATAACTTACTTGAACATATAAGTAACATCATAATCCATAATACATTTATAGAAACATTTTATCAAAACATATGATAGGCATAACTTGTACATACATGGGGATTTCATGGTATCATGCTAGTTAGGCACTTTTCCTTTATCTAGTCATTTTATCAAACATATTGTAGTCTTGGTACATGTAAACATCGTTGTACAATAATCAAACATCATAGTTCAATTCTACTTTCATCATTCAAGGGTTTAGTCATAGGTTTGCATGAATCTATATCTATAATAATTTAATCCACATAAAATTTATCACCCAACATGGAGTAAAATTTAATTTCTCATTATCCACATGAACAAGAGCAGCCCAATCATGAAATTCATAAGAAAATCCATGAACTTGAATCTAGAAAAATGGATTCTTGGGCTTCATGGATGAAAGGACTCCATGAATGAACAATATGCATACCTTGGTTCATAAATACACGAAGATTGATGGAGGAAATTCTTGATTCTGAATCTTCTATGAAAACCCCTAGGTTGTTCTTGATATGTTTTTCAAAGAAGAGAGTGAATTTTGGGTGAAAAGTGGCTAAATCATGTGTTAAAGGGCTTAAATAGGGGTGGAAAATTGACCCTTTTAATCCTGGACACATCTTGTAATTTTAGTAAAAATTTCCCAAATTGGACCCCTGGCGCGACGTGGCGCTATCGCACCATGTCACCTGGAATTTGACAATTGAGAAACTGAGGTTTGGCGCGACATGGAGCCATCATGTTACCCCTTCTTTTGCTACCTGGAACTTTGGCGTGACACGGTGGAAATTGTGCTGAGACACTGGAAAAGGACAATTGCCATTTTAGCTTGTGGCGCGGCGCGCCACTAACCAATATGGCGTTGTTTTATGATGGGAACTTGAAATAGTAATAACTTATTACCCGGTTATTGGATTTAGGTGAATTTTATATCAATAGAAAGCTTATTGAATTTACCATATGATAAAAAGTAAAAATCATAAAAATACCATGTGTTGAAAAGTGGATTTATCTTTCAAAGAAAGCTTCTAACATTTTTTGGACAATTTCAAGCTAGGAAAAGGTACGGGGTATTACAGTATCGACGACCAAGTCAGGCCCTACTACTTCAGCCTCGCTGACTTTAAACCATCCGATTAGAGATCTGTATCTCCTACCACTGAGAGCTTCAAAAGGAGCTATCTGATTACTGGAATGATAGTTCTTGTTGTAAGCAAACTCAATTAAAGGCAAGTGGTCATCCCAACTATCCTTGAAATCAATTGCACACACCTTGAGCTTATCTTCCAAGGTTTAAATGGTCCTTTTTACTTGACCATCTGTCTGAGGGTGAAAAGTTGTACTGAGATGAACTCGAGTACAAAGACCTTTTTGGAACGGTTTCCAGAAATGAGAGGTGAACTAGGTACCTCTATTTGAGACAATAGTCAATGAAACACCGTGCAATCTGACCAACTCCCTGATATAGTGTTTGGTGTAATCCTTGGTGGAATAGGAGGTATGGATTGGAAGGAAATGAGCTGATTTGGTCATCCTATCTACAATGACCCAGACTAGATCATGCTGATGACGAGTACGAAGAAAACCCATCACAAAGTCCATGTTCACTTCTTCCCACTTACGAGTGGGAATATTGAACTCCTGCATGGACCCACTAGGCTTCTGATGCTCAACCTTAACCTACTGAAATGTAGAGCACTTAGCCACAAACTCTATAATATATTTTTTTTGCGCACTCTACCAATAGATTTCCCGTAAATCATGGTACATCTTAGTGGCCCTGGATGAATCGAGTAACGTGCACCATGTGCTTCTGCAAGAATTTGTTGCCTCAAGTCATCAACACCTGGCACACAAATATGATCCTAACAACGCAATACACCATCTTCCCCTTGGGATAAAACCTCAACCTTCTGATCCTTGACTGACTCTTTTAACTTGACTAGACTGGGATCTCTATCTTGTTTTTCCTTAACTTCGGAAACTAGAGATGATTTGGAATTACTCTGAACCCATGTATTACCCTCGACTAAATCAACTAAGAAGACACCTATTCTGGTAAGCTGATGAACTTTCTGAGCTAGCTTCTTCTTACTGTCTTCAACATGAGCAACACTACCCATAGACAGTCTACTGAGAGTGTCATCCACTACATTGGCCTTGCTCGGATGATAAAGGATACTCATGTCATAATATTTTAGGAGTTCTAACCACCTTTCCTAATGGAGATTAAGATCTTTCTAAGAGAATATGTACTGAAGGCTTTTATGATCTGTGAATAAATCTACATGAACACCGTATAAGTAATGCCTCGAAATCTTCAAGGGAAAAATAACGGTTGCTAACTTAAGGTCATAAGTAGGAGAATTATTCTCATGGGGCTTAAGTTTTTTGGAGGCGTAGGCAATGACCTTACTATGTTGCATGAGGACACAACCCAAACCTACTCTGGATGCATCACAGTACACTACAAACCCATCTGAACCATTTGGAAGAGCTAAAACTGGGGCTGAGGTGAGTCGAGTCTTTAACTCCTTAAAATTCTTTTCCCAAGGATCTGACTACTAAAACTAGACTTTTTTCTGAGTCAATCTAGACATAGGGGATGCAATAGAAGATAATCCATCAATAAACTATCTGTAATAGCTATCTAACTATAAGAAACTACTGATATCTGATGGAAAGACAAGGTGAGGCTAATTTTTTACTCCTTTGGTCTTTTGAGGATCAACTCTAATGCCATCATCGAAAATGATATGACCAAGGAATGCTACTGACCTTATCCAAAATTCACACTTACTAAATTTGGCAAACAACTGATGATTTTGGAGAGTCTGCAATACTATTCTGAGAGGATCTGCATGATCACTCTCATTGTGGGAATAGAAAAAAATATCATCTATAAAGACTGTGACAAATATATCCAAGTACTTCTTGAAAATACGGTTCATCAAGTCCATGAAAGCTACTAGGGCATTGGTAAGACTAAAGGACATGACTAAGAATTTGAAGTGACCATACCGAGTTTTGAAAGCTATTTTTGGAATGTCACATTCTCTAACTCTGAGCTGATGATAGACTAATCTGAGGTCTATCTTAGAGAAATAGTTGGCACCCTAAAGTTGGTCAAATAAATCATCGATTCTAGGAAGTGGTTACTTGTTCTTGACCGTGACTTTACTGAGTTGACAGTAATTAATGCACATTCTGAGAGAACCACGTTTATTTCACATGAATAAGACTGGAGCACCCCACGGGGATACACTGGGTCTGATGAATCCCTCATCTAAGAGATCCTTCAACTGTTCTTTCAATTCTTTGAGTTCTTCTCGTGCCATTCTATATGGTGGAATAGATATGGGCTGAGTATCTGGAAGAAGATTAATATCGAAGTCTTTTCTCTTTCGAGAGAAATTCCTGAAAGATCTTTGGGAAAGACATCTGAGTGTTCATTCACAACTGGGACTGATTCAAGATTGGGAGTTTTAGAAATAGTGTCCTTAACTCGAACAATATAATAGACACATCCCTTAGATATTATTTTTCGTGCCCGAAGGTAGGAAGCAAGCTGACCTCTGAACCCTGAAGTACTACCCCTCCACTCTAGGATAGGTTCATTCAAAAACTGAAATTGGACCACTTTTTTTCTGCAATCGACTATGGAATAGCAGGAATAAAGATAATCCATATTGAGAATGACATCAAAATCAATCATCTCTAATTCGACTAAGTCTGCTGATGTGACTTTCTGAAATATTATAACTGGACAGTTCTTATATACCTACCGAGCTATGATGGTTTTACCCACTAGGGTAGAGACTGAGAAGGCTCTGTTAGAACTTCAGGACTGACTCTGAAATCAACTGCTATACAAGGAGTAACAAAAGACAAAGAATCTCCTGATCTAGAAAAGTGTAAACATTCAAGTGAAAGATCTGTAATGTACTAGTGACCACATCAGGAGAATTTTCCTGATCCTATCCGGATTGGATGGCATAAAGTCTGTTTGGGCGCTGCCCACTAGATGCGCTGAAAGTGGCACCCTGCTGATTCAGGCAATAGAACTGAACTGAAGAATGGTTCTACTGAGCCTAAAATCTTGACTGGGGACAATCTTTAACTCTGTTGCCTATTTTGCCACATCCAAAATACACATCACTACCAGCTCTACAAATACCCTTCTGGTTCTTACCATAAGTCTGACAAAGAGGATGGGTGCGGGCACTACTAACACTACCCTGAGACTTAGAGCCTAGTGTCGTAACTCTGCTACCATCCCTAAACTTAAGAGTTAGAGCACTGGCTGAGGAAGGAGATAGAACGGATGACTTTGGGTGGAACTGAGAACGGTTACCACCGTATGACTTACGCTAATTAAAGTTGAAGCTACTGGTTCTAGCTCTTTTATTCTACTTTTGTCTTATCTTAATCTTCTGCTCTCCTATCTATTGAGTGTGGATCATAATCCTGGCTATGTCTATCTCACTAATCAGTACTGTAGATCTTCATTCATTGACCATACTATCATTCACCTCAAAACAAACTTACTTATCTTGGCCCTATTATTTTCCACCACATGAGGAGCATATCTAGCTAGTTGAGTAATCCTAAAAGAATACTCTTTCACTGTTATGTTTCCCTGCCTGAGGTTGATAAATTCTAAGACCTTTGCTTCCCTCGGCTCTAGGGGAAAGAATCTATCTAGAAAAGCAGTGGAAAACTCCTTCCACTCTATGGGTCCTACATCTACACCCTTCTTGACTTTACACTATTTGAACTATGTGTGAGCCACATCCTATAACTGATATGCAGCTAGCTTAGCACCCTTACTACCAGTAACTCCCATGATATCTGTAACCTTCTGAACCTGATCAAGGAATTTTTGAGGGTCCTCATCTGACTTAGAACCAATAAAGGATAGAGGATTCATTAGGGTGAAGTCTCGAATCCTTGATGCAGCAGTATTATCCACTGAGTTAGCCAGAACAGCAGCTGGCGGTTCATTCTAAGTAGAAACTGAGTTAGCAAGAGTAATAAATGCAGCTCTAAACTCGGCATGAGAAACATGTTCGTCCAAGGGGTCTGCTTGGATGGGCTGAAGGGCTGGCTGATTTTCATTTCTTCTTTTGGGAGGCATGTTCTATAAATGAAAGAAAGAAATGGATTAGACTGAGAGTTTAACTTAAGCTCATGCTCACTCGCATGATATATGTACTAAAAGAAGGAAAACTATTTCTAAAACTTCTCATAGCCTCTTATCCATAAGTGTGGCATGCAACACACCCATGCATAAGACTCTACTAGATGCAGCTTTCAGACTTCCTAGGACTCTGTAGAACCTTAGGCTTAGATAACAAGTTTGTAACGCCCCAAATCTAGTACCCGGAATGCTACATGATGCTCATGACCCCAAAGGACCCCAAGCAAACCCATGACTGATATTTGTACCTGAGCACTGCATAATATACTGTATAAATGCAGAATAAAAGGCTAAAAGGCTATAAGGTTCAAATATCTAATAAAACATAACATCTAAAAAATAATATGATATATCAATACCAAAATAACTGAAATAACTATTTGAACATGCTAGTCTAAAAGCCTCTAAACTGTATGAATAAGGAGTTGATGGGACATATCCCCAACTAAATCTAACTACTAAAATAAATTAAGTACTAAAAGAATGGAATAATCAAATAATAACATCCTTGAATGAGGAGGACTTACTGCTAGTCTGCCTATTAAAATTGAATGTTGTTGATGCTCTGGAGCCCTGATTTTAAACCTATGGTATAAAACACCATAGCGCAAAAGAAAAGTATGCATCAGTACAATTGAATATACTGGTATACAAGTGAGGTATGCTGAATGCAAGGGTTCATATGCATGAACAATACTGACTGACTGAGTAACATGAACATGGAAATACATGCATGAATACATAACTGTAAATGAGATTGTGACAACACTGATTACTGAGTCTAAATATTGATAACATCGATTTTGATAACTAATATAACTGATACTGAGGAACTGTGTCTGACAGCCTAGGTTCTGATGAAACTAGCTATGTTTCGTACTGAGCTGAGTGACTGTATCTGACAGTCCTAAATTCTATAAAACTATTTAAGTTCTATTACTGAGACTTGAGACTGATACTGTGGGAAGTAGTCAATTAACCAATATGCCCCTAATAAGCTATTATCGCTGAGTTGGGGTCCAATTTGTAACCCCAATTGGAAGGGTGTCAATACCACGCCACTGGTAAGGAAAATCTGTGAGTGACCCTCATCTGGCAGTATCCCCAAAGAAAAATGGTGGGACCTTCATCTGGCAGTGTTGATTCACCTCATCAACCCTCAACTGACAGTGTTGATGTATCATCCTATGCTGGCTACATAGTTTTGGAATACAAGGATTGTGTCTAAGGGTGACACCCTCTGCTGTCAGTGTATGCCCTCATCCTCGAGTTTCCTTGGTGCTGAATCCTACTCCCAACTGAGTAGACACTAAACTAACTATACTGATATAAACTATGCTGAGTTCATTGAGTTTTGTGGACTGACAGAATGTTACTGAATCCTGTTAACTGACTAAGTTCATGAGATTTCTGAGTTTTCCTAAGTCATGTAACTGACTAAATTCTATTGGTCATGGCGTGACTGATATTATCATGAAACTAATACTGGTTGTAGTCACATAGCTAAATTGTTGGGTATAAATACCCCCAGGACTCGATAGCATAAAAGTTATTCATGGCACAAGTTTGAAAGCACAACAATGGCTACACATATATATATAATTCACTGACTAAGACATTTCATCAAATACTTGACATGCATTAACTTGTACATGAATGGGGATTTCATACTATCATACTATAATGGCACTTTTTCCTTTGCATAGGCATTTAATCAAACATATGGTGAGCATACTTTGGTTATACCATCATCAATGCATCTAATTATCATGGTTGCATAAATAAATTTGCAATTTGAAGGATTTATCATTAATATTATGGAAATCATCACATACTAGGATCAATCAATGGAAATTGTAATTTAAAACATGAATCAAAACCCAACAACAACATGGACATAAATTTCAATTCAACTAAATCATGAACATTCATAAATACATAATCTTTGGAATTTGAAAAGAGATTCTTGAGCTTCAAGGGTGTAAGGGACCCATAAATCAACACTTGAAATACCTTGATTGTGAGTTTCTTGAAGTTCTTGGACTTGAAGAACTTGAATTTCTTTGTTTCTTGAAGAAAGATTGGGATCTTATTCTTAGGGATTGATCTTTAAGAGAAACCCTAATTTGGTGTTATAGACGAATAATGAAGTTATGAGCTCTGGTCTGGTATAATTTGGTATTTAAAAGGGTGGTAAAAGACCAAAAATCTCCTTTTAAAAATGTCTTCAAATTTCTGAATTGGGTCTACAATGGCTTGGGAAATAGTCCATCATTGCTCGACATCCCATCAGCCTGTCCATCGCATCTAGGCAGAACACAGGTTCACTGCCTCGGTTGTGATGGCTTATGCAATGGTCCATCGCTAGCTCGATGATCCATCGACATGTTCGATGCACTTTGTCCAGAAGGTAGGGTTACTGCCTCAGTTACGACGGCTTGGGCGATGGTCCATCATAGGCGTAACGGTTCGTCAGCCTTCCCGTCGCACTTTGGCAGCCCAGATAGCTCACTGTAAAACGGCCATAACTTTTTACTCCGTTATCGAATTTTGACGAAATTGGTATTGTTGGAAAGCTACTTCAATTTCTGATATGATAAAAAGTCAAAATATATATAGTTTAATGGGTATTAAAGTGGATTCATCCTTTGAATCAACTCTTTAACATTTTTGGAATAATTTTTAAGCTGGGTAAAAGTACGGGGTATTACATGATTATTGCCCAATAAATATAGGATAGAGTTTTAAATGAAAAAACTACCATCATATTCCCATGCCTAGTCACTAAGATATGTTTGAAAGATTGGGTCTTAATTCTACCAGATGTTGATAATTTCATAGTAGTTCATCACACTATTTACTCAGGACTAATTCGAGACCTAATGAACCCAGTTTCTAAAGCCAAGGTTGTGGTGGGAGCTGTATTACTATAGAGTAATTTTTAGTCAAAGATGCATATGTATATTTACACTGTCTTCTCTACAGATATTAGGGTGAAATAGGTTGACTCCAAGAAAGAGACTATGAGTTTTAAGTCCTTTGCTACTACTGATGCTACCATTTTCTCTACCTACCGACAAACCTTAGTTTGTGTTTCACACACTACCTCTCTAGGTATAGCAAAATCTTTTCCTTTTGCTAGTGGGGATGACCTAGTACCACAGGATTTTCTAAACAAAGTGCTAAAATGGCTAGACATAATTGAGAAAAGAGTGGAAAAATTAGAAGGGTGTCCAGCGTTTTGTAAAGTAGGATATTTGGGTAGAAATATGCAAGATAAAGACATGCATTTTTAACTATGAGAGGAGTATTATAGACAAAGTTGAAGGTGTGTAATCCCCTGACTTAGAGGGGCATCGAGCATAGTTGGTTGAGCAATATACATATAATGAACCTCCAGGTCATTTTCTATATTTTTGCTTATTTTTCCTATTTAGGGTTCCTCGATATTCCAAAAGTTATTTATGACTTACTGGGACTAACAGTTTGGTTATCAGTCAATTCATTTGGTTTTTAGAGACAATTCTCTTTTTTGAAGTCTTCGCTGGTTCAAATTGGTTACTAGATGAAAACTTTAGTCATACAACTTTGTATGCCAATTTTGACTATTCCAAAAGCTTTAGAATTTCAATTTTATCCTATGGGGACCCTTGGTCTGGGTCCCGAGGCACCCGGGCTCATTTTGAGCTATTGGTCAGAATTTAAGAAAAATGACAAATAACTCAAGATTTAAACCATGGTGTCTTTATTCTTAGGTTGGTTGTTAAACCCTATGGACCCTAATATTGTTCCACACCCTCTTGATAATAATTTTCATCCTCAAACTATCCTCTAGTTAAGGAGATCCCTCCTTACCTTGCCCCTGGTTGGTACTACTCCACATGTTCTTTCTCTGCCTTGGCCCAAACACTTTAGAAACACTGGAATTTAGTGCATTTTACATAGAACTTGTCTCATCTATTTAATAATTTCACCATAGTGTGCACAAAATTAGATGAAAATAAGTGTAAAATTTTCCACTTATCAACACCTCGAACTTAAGATCTTGTTTGACCTATAGCAACACTACTTCACACTTAATGAGACTACTCAACTTTGAAGCTCAGACTATTAAATCACATGACCATCATTACTGTGAACTTGATTAGCCCTAATGATTAGTCAACAACCATGAGAAGCGCTAACTTCACAATTTCCTCAAATTCAATCATATTTTCATGGATGCAAAGAAATTTCAAGAATAGTTAAGCAACAACAACCAATTCTCAAGAATTGACTCTTTTTCAATAGCATATTAAATATTTTTCCTTTGCCTTGCTTTAGGAAGATGTCAACTTTACCAATCTATCCTAGTTTACTTGCCTTCTCATAAAAGGAAGTCCCACCACACCCAATTTTCAATATGCAACAAGGGACACATATGTGAGCACTCACACTCTCAAAGAATTTCTCAATGCAAATAATCATCATGCCATATGCTTGCCCTTATTTTTTATCACTAGTAACTGAAAAATACTTGGTTGGAGATCCCGAAGGGCTTTTTCAAGCTTGTAATGTAGGCTTAGGGAAGGGTAGGATAAATATTTAGGATAAAAGTTACTACACCCCACTTGAACTCAACATAACATTCTAACTAAAGCAAATCTTAGATCATTGGTCACTCTATTTATTCCTAATTCACACATGTGCCTACTTTCTTCACTTTAGTTTACTAAACTTTGGAAAGCATTCTTTTCTCATTTGTTTCCTTATTGCACTCACATGAGTTTTCTTTCTTTTGTTACTTTCTTTATTTTATCATTATTGATTTAATCTCAGACACTTAATTACAAGACCACGGCCATAATCACCTCTTCTAAGTTTCACCGTACCCCCAACTTATGCTTTTAGACTCAAGTTGCCAATTTTAAGTTCAAGGAGGGTAATTTTCAAGGGAAGGATAACTTTTAAACGGTCAGAGGTTTGTAACATGATTTCTAAATAAAGGTTTATAGGATCAAAATGGGTAACTAAGGATATCATTCATTCATGGTTAGGCCTTTTAGGCTAAAGTGACTTTCAATAATCACAAAGATGGCCCAAGATAATTTCTTCAATCATGCATAATCAAGGTTTAGCTTTGAAAGACCAATGGGGTAAGTTCTAGATGACACAAGTAAGCACAAGAATTCTTCGACTATTTCTCACCACACATGGCATGAAAGGAATTCTAGAAGAATCAACTAGATTTCCTACTCAAGAATAAAAGGAGTCATTTATCACATTACTATAAACTAAAGAATTTGGTGTCACAAAAAAAAAGGCAAAGAATTGTTACAAACCATTCAATTTTATACCCCTGATTCTCATTAAAATTTTTAGACGGAGGGGAGAGGCTACTTTTCATTGAAATGACCTTGGATGGAAATTTTAACAGCAGCATTAAGTTTGAAACATCAAATTTGATAAGGTAGCTAGTCCATTTACGTATACAAGATTTGGGATTAATCTCGAGGGGTTGGTGGACACTTTAGAAGTCTCAGCTAGTATTGGTACATCACATCGATGATTCCCTTTGTCACTTAAGTGATCTTCCAAGCACCAGCAAATATCTCATAAGTGATATTTTTGGTCACGTAAGCAATACCTCGGGAAGATAGCAAGTATCTTGTACGTGATGGTGATATCGTATAAGCTACTTTTGCACCTTTGGCCAGGTATCACGTATGCAATCAACATATCCTGTATATGATACCCGTGTACTTAGAAAGGGTATAAATACCCCATTTTGCTTGTTTTCCACCATTTCTCATCTATCTCCATGATATTTAAACCCTAAAAAGTAGGAGAGTTTGGGGATAGTATTTGTGGGAGATTTTGGAGCTTGGATAAGGATTATTTGCACAATTCTCCTTCAAATTGGTGGTAAGATTTCATTATTTTATGGTAAATTTTGCCATTATTGTCTTAAAGTCTCAAAAGCTTGGTAAATGGATTTCAACACTAATATAGCTTGTAATTCACTCATTTTTAGGGTAGATGTCTCTTGAGCATAGATTGACATTGAGTTGGTTTTAAAAATACAATTTTCATAGATAGGCCCCACATGGAATTTCTATATAATTTTAGACTTGAAGAACAATAGTGCAATATGGGTATCATTGTTCTTTTTTGATGAATAGATTGTGATTTTTATAGTATGGCACCCTGTAGAAGCTTCTCAAAAGGGGAAATTGGTGATTTAGCAGATTCTTCAAACTTTCTTCAGCGCCCAAGTAGTCTAGGCTTACCTTCTTTATAGATTAAGCTATCTCATAGTATTATTATGATATTATGCTAAATAGGGGGTGGTATTTAGGTGTTGAAAGCATGAATAAGGATATTTCACTTAATTAGACCATTAGGCTACGTTGAAACCTTAGACTTGGAGTAGTTAGCATTGCTAGCCATGGTTTAGGTGAGTTAGGATTAACGGTATATATTTAGAATGGATATTCCTTATTTACTCAAGGTAGGTTAAATTACTTGAGTCATTTATGTTAGAGCAAAATTGTCTGTAGTTTCTTAAGTTAAGGGAATTACTTTCGTTGCTGTCATTTTGGGTAGAATTGCTTTAGTTTTCATGTGTGGGAAGGATCACTATTTTAGGACTAATTATGTCTTAATCGGCATCTAGGAATAAACTTAGATACCTTAGCCTAGTTCGGGCTAGAATTTCCTAAATGGATCTTGAGGATAGAAGTGAGCCCCTCCAACCCACCTTAGGCCAAGACTTGTGATAACCTTGTAGACTTCTTTGTGTGTAATATACTATTATTAATGATTGGTTTGACACTTTATGAGATACTGTTATTAATGATTGGTTTGACACTTTATGAGGTTAACTATAATTATTGAGAATGTTAGATGGGCATTGAAGGATTGATGCTAATTTCTAGTATCGCTAATGATATTGCTCACATACATGTTTTAGGATATAATTTATAAGTTTGATTCTTGATATGAATTTTGGATATGATTAATGGATTTACCTATTGATATGCTTAATGTTATAGATATCAACATAATGGATAGAGAATTGCTTTGGATATGCTTTCGCCTATATTTATATTATGGCTTCTATATTGATATAATGTGGCTTATGGATATGATATGGATTATATGTATAGTGAGGCTTATATATAGATCTAATATGGCATATAGATATGTTATGGCTTATATACATAGTGTGGCTTATATATAAATATAAGGTGGCTTATAAAGATGATATGGAATATAGGTATATGATATGACTCATAGATGTTATATGGATTATAAATATGATACGAATTATAGATAGACTATGGGTTGTAGATATGACTAATGGCTTGTGGATATGACATGGCTCATAGATGTAATATGGCTTATAGATACTATTAACGTCCTATAGATATGATGGGTGGCTTACAGATATGGTTATTAATATAAATTTTGAATATGCTTAATGAAATAGCTTTTGAATATCAGTATTCATATGGATTTCAGATATGGCTACTAATATGTCCCATAGACATAATTTTAGTTGATATTTGCGGCTATGATTCTTGGTCTGATGTATAGATATAAGTAAAAGGGATGGTTTTTAGCTATGATTTATTGGTATATCTATTGAGTTTGGCTTATTGAAATGGCTTACTAAAATGATTAATCGATATGACTTATAATATGAGTTTTGATTTGAGTTTTAATTATTGATGGTACTGATAATAAGAGTTCTAATTCAAGTCAGGCATTATGGGTTGCTTATGATATGATACGGGGTGGATGGATTCTTGGTTATGTCATGGTAATGGGTAAATTATGGTTATTTGGTAGTTTTCTTTTCTTGGTTGTATCTCCATGCTTATAGGGGCCTGCGTGGAGTTATTTACTTTTCTACACTTCTTGGCTTATAGGGTTAATTTAGTAGTTATAAATGTATGAGTGTTAAGTTATAAATGTATGAGCATTCTGTTATCATTCTAATTTTATCCACTTATGTATGTACAGAGGTGTTGGAGGTTACTTCCAAGTTTGCCCTTTTTACCTTGACTTAGATTATGCTATCTTGTATCTTATCATATTTATATCATGATTTAGCTTAGTCGACCGATGATGCCTATTAAGTACCCATGGTTTTGGTACTCATACTATACTTCTGCACCTTTTTGGTGCAGATCCGAGTACTAGTTGTCACTGCTGATTCATCGATCATGCAGAGTTGATTTTGGAGATTGGGTGAGCTCTTGGATTCAAAGTTACCCTTCCTTCTATTTATCTATGTCTAGTCTTTCCTTCTAGAGATGGAATGTTTTTGTCTATTCATACTCATAGTTTTTTTTATGGTATCTCTATATCAACACTATTGAGTCTTGGTATATTTGTTGGTTTCTATCTATGTATTAGACCTTTATGACTATATTATTATTATTTGAAGCTTTAATTGTTAATTCCCATATTTTGGCCATTTTCCCCAAGATAGCCCTTTGAATCTAGCTCCGATCTATGGTTTGGCTTACCTACAAGCGGGATAGAGTAGGTGCCATTATGACTTGTAAATTAGGTTGTGATAGTACAGTAGTTGAGGACATAATTTTAAGGAAATAACCAGCATATTTGCCTCCCGCCATTCCCATTATCAAGGATATTGAGGTGGTTGAGGAAGTCGACATATAAAGAACTAAGGAAAACAAGAAGCGTACCAAATTTAGTGGTAAATATGAAAGAAAAAAGAGGAAGAGAAAGAGAGAAAGGAAAATTTGAAGAAAATGACAGAGGTGAGCAAGCAGACTTTCTAGAACCATTGTATGACATACATAAAAGATGGCATTGAGTCGGGAGCTCTAGAGTTTGTGAGGCCTCTATGTCAAATAATACAGATGTTGAGGAGAGTAGGGGTATAACAGTTGCCCCACTAGTGTAATACCTGTAAGTGTACTAGCCACAACTGGTGCCAACATTATTGTGAGTGCCACGGACACCATTGAGGCCACTATTGTCAAATTGGGATGACTTTTAATACCACAATAGATGATGTGACCAGATTTAATGCTTAGAGTGCCACATGTATTTCTTTACCCCTCGCTCTTACTTTTTATAATATGCATATAGTGAGGATACTACATGTTCTTAAAGTTGGAAGTGGGGTGTACCACCACTCAAGGCTTTTTATTTCCATATTTATTTTCCCCCTAGTATATTATCATAGTAGAAATGGCATGCTTAGGTTTTCAGTAATGTTTTTTATTAGGAGAAAAGTAGGGGAACCTTAATGCAATCACATGTTAATTATTTTTTTTGATATAAAATACAGGATTAGGAGAAAAGTAGGGGAACTTTAATGCAGTCACATTTTGATTTCATTTTGTGATTTATGTGACACTCTTTCAAAACAAAAAAAATATTTTCTACTGTGTTTTGTTTGTATTATGACCATTGTAGATCTTATGTAGCATTATTATTATATCAAAATATTTGTAGCTTAGCAATGCGTAACTGGAAAGATAGTAGGTGATAGTGTAACTATGTGCTATATGTGTGAGAGATGCTTACCTAGTTTGCTTTATATGTGCGATCCAGAACTTGCTTGGTTAGTCTTGTCTAGGTTGAAGGATAGTTGGTTAGGATAGGACAATAGGTTGTTTTTGAATAAAGTCCACTTTTAGCTTAAATGCCTAACCAAATGGACTGTGTATACCTTCATCCCTAGTTTTAGCCTAAATTGACCGATTTCTTTCATTAGACAATTCATCTTTCCATATTTAGTTACAAATGAACCTGTGTTGACCCTGGTCCCTACTTTGACACTGTGTACCTCAACTCAGGTGAATTGCCTAAGTTGAAGGTGGCGATCATAGGGGTTCATAGCACAAAGTGGGTATGAAGAAAAACTTAATAAATGAAAGGAAAAAGAACTTTGGTGTAGTAAGAAAAAAAAAAGAAAAAAGTACTTCAATAAAGCAAGAAAAGAGAAGAAGAAAAAAAGAAGAATTAGAAGTGGTGGAAAACAAACTGCATCTTTAATCCAAGAAAAAATAAAAAGAAAAAGAAAAAGAAAAGAGGTAAAAAAGCGTAGACAAAAATAGAGTAGTGTCAAGGAGGGTTAAGTCACTAAATCCATATCCATCATACTATTCCGAAGCTAGTAGTACAATCCAAAGAAAGTC
The DNA here is from genome assembly GCF_002878395.1 of Capsicum annuum. Classification (NCBI taxonomy): domain Eukaryota; kingdom Viridiplantae; phylum Streptophyta; class Magnoliopsida; order Solanales; family Solanaceae; genus Capsicum; species Capsicum annuum. Next base: position 76,074,029 of record NC_061116.1, read on the forward strand.
CTATATAATGACTCTAGGCAAACCGTCTGAAAAATTAAAGCATAGAAAATAAGAGAAATCCTATAGTATTAACGCACATTAGTTGAGCTTTTTTTATAAAGGAATGTCTTTGATTCATTCCCTGGCTATAATCATGTCTTTAGATTGTGAGCGCGTGGTACTTCTTTGTTATGAAGGCGTATGGGTTGCATTGTTGGTTTCTATTTGTTCGATCAAATACCATTTGCACATATGCTTGGTTGTTTATTTATAAAATACTTTCAAATCTTGATCCCTTTATGTTATGGTAATGGGTTATGTACGCACACATAGTGGTTTTTAAATCTAAATAAAGAAGGGGGTTGAAAATGTTATGTTAAAAGATGTGGATTGAGTAGTCTAGGTACCTTAGGCTTCTATTAGTGGAGTTTCGTATTTGTTGTGCTACTTTATTTGCTTGGGGACTCACGCAAACGTTATAAGTTGGGGGTATTGATGTGTTGTGGTTTCACAATACTTTTGAAGAATAAAATAAGAAAAATATGTTAGGTGGATTAGAATAGGCTCCCACTGAACCCGTATAGTTGCGTCGTGATAGTTGATACCGGAGCCTAGGTTACTGGGATCCTAGTATATGAGAAAGTGTTGAGTAGAGTCTGATTTATTAGTGTGTTTATGTACATATCTAATCTTCAGGGAGCTATGAGTCATTCTAGAAAAGGGTTTCACTTTTTTCTATCCTTTTATATGGTATGTATGCTTGCATGTATGAGTTGAGTCCAATTATTATCTCTCAATTCTATTTAGTATCTCAATAAGGTAAATGGATGTCATTTGACTCTGTTGGAATGACACAAGCAATGGAAATTAGAATTGAAAAGGTTCTAATTGGTATCTGGATTGTGGTGGTATAAACTTTAGGATAGTTGGCTAATGGTTATCCGCGAATCAAATAAACGGATATAAAGAAAGGACTTGTTATATAAACAAACTTTAAGTTCAATAACTATCTTGATTTTTATTGCTTGAATGATTGTGAAATTCTTGATTTTTGAAAATTCATAACTTGTGAGTTCTGTAAGGTGATAATTTGATTTTGTGTTGATGGTTAAAGGACTAATTGCTATATGGTTTAATTGGAAACTGTATGGTAAATGTCAGGCATGGACTTAACATTGGTGAAATGGTAAGGGAAATGGTTTGTGATTATGGAAACTCTGGTTTCATATAGTTGGTATTTGGTTGATATACATGGGAAAAAGAATTATTGCTGCAGGGCAGTGAGAATTGTTGAAATGAAAAGTTTTTGTCGTGATTCATAAATGACTTGAGTTAGGATAATACCAAGTTGTTATTTTATGCAATGTTAGGTTCGGTCATAGGATTACATTAAAGACTATAGTGTGATTTCATGCTATTTTGTTGGAAACACAGAAGGGGGTGAGGGAATTTATTGAAAGAGTAAAATTTGGGTTGTTGCTATTGTAACCACAGTAGAACCATTAACTCGCTTCATCGATCCCTCTATAGAAAAAAAATTTCTACTAGAATGGCATTGCCATAGTGACGTGGGATGGGCAGGGACTGAATACCTTCCCTATTATCCCCTATTTTATTTTTTAGTCTGGAAAGTATTATTCATTAATTTGAGATGTGATCTACCATATGAATTAGATAAATCTCATAAACAAAGGTAAAAGCATGCATATATAAAATTATTAAAACTATCATCCATTTTCCATAAATAAAGGGAAAGGAAGGAAGAAATATTGTCTATTACATGCCCTAAATAAGGGCAACCCAAATCAATAACAATGTATAATAAGGGGAAACTGACCTAGCATGCACCTGTCACCATCTCAGGTTATTGAGGCAGGGCCTTCTCCCTTTGTATCACTCAAGAAGGAAAACTCATTCATATCCTATGGCTCCACCTGGGGAAGCTCTTTTCTAGGAATACACACTTCAATTTAACCCTTAAAATCGTACACATCCATGCAAGCATGCAGTCTCGAGAATGCCTCTCCTCTTCTCATTATTGAATTATTTATAGAGCTCTACATAGTCTTAGGCAGTAAATGATAGGCTATAGAGGTAGAAGGGGTGTGCTCCATGTATCATCTAACTATAGCCCAAGTTTGTCTCAAGGAGACTAATTAAAATTAAGGGTTTTGGATAGGGCTAGGAGAGAGGGGCATCATTATCGTCCTTTTTTGTGGCCCAGCTGCTCTTGGTGTCACCTACTTTTCTCTTATTTTTTCCTTTTGGATGTGATCACCGTTACACTAAGAGGGTAAGAGTGGATGTCCATCTCTAGTTGGATGTCGGCATCCTCCTTAGGTACACCGACAAACCTACATAATATAGAGACTAGAATGGAAAGGTAGGGGCCCTTTTGTTAGATACTATTTGAGCCCCCACATTTAGTGAAATACCCTGTATAGCATAGGACACTACCAGAGCTCGAGTATTGGTCATGTCAAAAGTGTATCCCGATGGATGAATCTTCTAAGACACTAAATTCAGCCACTTCCTAGCACTATTCATAAATTACATGCTACTGATCTCCTCAGCAGTCGGCTAGTAGGTTTGGTCCCTCTCCCCCTTCACAATTAGAGTGTCCTATAGGCACTTCATGTCCATCTCTTTCCCTTAATCATGTACCTAGAATTGGAGACATTTAGTACCACGAGCTCTTCATTAATAGTACCGATATCCATGAGGACATCCACTCTCCCAATACAGATGATGGGCTTGGGTTTATCCCAAAGCATAGTAGGGAATATGACATAGAACTCCCTAACGTAGCTCGACACTCTATTTGGAGGAGCCTTCATCAGTGGCATCCAACCAAAATCCGAGAGTTGGTTGTAGAATTCGATCACCTTGTCACCACCCCTTTTATTATAAAACCTCACTCATAGAAAAATCGCATCCTCTGATACCTCAAAATCTCTCTTGACTATTTTATTGGGAAATCTCTCGAAGGGGGTATCCCCTTGGTTTTCAGTCATTTAGGTATTAAATCTTAAAAATCTTAGTAGAAGTATATGTTAGAATTCAAAAATGTATTGAGGAAATTAAATTTAAAAAAAGGCCTAGCCTGGGCCTGATTGGGAGGCTACTACTGTAGCTCCCTCTATAACGGGTTGAACTATGCTAAAGTAAGGTCACCATAGCGGGATAATTTTTCTATAGTAAACTTTATCATTCCAAGAACTCTAAAGGCTCAACAATGGTGCCTCTTGATGAAAAGTTCCAATTTTGGCATTCCAACCCTAAATCAATGTTCACAAAGTACCCTAACACTGTTTAATGGAAATATTTGGGCAAGGTAACTCCTAAAAGATTCCCAAATAGTCAAAATCAAACCTAGGTCAACTTTACATTACCTACTATTTCAAGCCCATTTTGTCCATGAACTTCATAATTATTTTTCCCTAAACTCTATAGAAGTATTTTAAACAAAAATAAAGAATACATGCATCAAAATTTTCATCTAAATCAATCCCAATTTTAAATTTGCTAAGCAACCCCCAAAACATATACATCCTATGAATTTAAGCATAAAATATGAATAAATATGAGTAATGAAGTAAGGAGATAAAGTATATTGATAATAACCTTCTTTTGATGATGACAACAAAGTGATCGAGAGAGGAAGGGAATATTTTGAGTGAAAGAAAAGGGTGAAATTGGTGAGAAACCCATTTCACCCCTTAAAATTATTGGTCCCTACTATAGCGACCCTTCCATTCTATAGTGATGTCGCTATGGTGGTAATAATACCATTATAGTAGGATCGAGTCACTCAGAGTGCAAAAAAATTTTTAGATATTATGCTTCTAAAATCTTTTCATTTTGATATATTGATGAGGCCCTAAAAATCTTCGACACTCAAAAAATATTTTACTCCTATTAGTCTAATGCGATTCATAAGTAAGAAAGATTCCTTGACAGGACGAAGTGGTACTAAGTATGGTTTTAAAAATTTAGTATTCCAAGTAAAAATAGAAATTTGGTGTTTCACATAAGTCTATAAATGCACTATCATGGTAAGGGTATTATGGTTTAATTTGGATAATAGTTCTTTCCTTATCGTGATCATTAGAGGACGAACGATGGGTAAATTTAAATTTGTTGTAATGAACTATTCCATTGTTATTAAAATACACCTTGTTATGGGTATGGATTTAGGGATTTTTAAAAATATGATGTCAAATTAGTATGGGATAACTCAACTAAAACTTATAGAATTTGTAATATTTGGATAGGACTGACGTCATCCTTTTATAGAGAGAATATTTTCACTATAGTGGTGTCACCAAAATGGTCAGTTGGCCGCTTGTAACACCCTTCAAATTTTGAGCATTTTATTTTTGGTCCTCCCGTGTGTGAAATGTCAATTTTTGACTTAAATTGAGTTTAGGCATATGAATAGGGTATCCCAGGAGAGTTTTAGAATTTTTCAATGGGGTTCGGGGTGATTTTGGATAGCGGAGATAGTGAGCCTCCATGGTATTATTGTGTCATGAAGGCTACACTCCAGATATCCTAAATGACATAGAGGATAATCTTTGCATTTAGCAGTGTGACACAGAGGTTAGCCTCTGCGATAAAGTCGGTACGATACCGCTATGTAAAATTTATGCAGTTATTGCTTAGTTCACTTGGGTTGAGGGGTATTGAAGTAATTTCATGTATGTACGACACTTGAGCATTATATAGCCTATTCCTTTCCATTTTAAGAGATTAAAAATCCCCAATTTCACTCTCAAACTCAAAACCCCTAGAGAGCCTAAGCATTTCACCATACGTTTATCTTTTGGGCTACAAGCTTTAAATTTCTTTCAAATTCTCATGTGTCTAAGGCAGTTACCTCTTTTCTATACTTGTATTTTCTTAATGACGTGAAAAATGGCTTATTATTCGTGACTTTAATGTTGGGCTTTGACCAATGGATTGAGGGTTTTTAGATATAAATTATTTAAATATTTTCTTATGATTACTATTGAATTATTATGCTTTACATTATTGATTTATACACTCATGGGATGTATGGAAATGGTAAATAAAATAAGGGGTCATAGTTCTCCCTAATTTGATCATTTTTCTTGATATATGATTTTGAAAATTATGTTTCTTCAACCCAAATTATGAAATTTATAATGAATATGATTTTGTCATACTGTTTGACTTGACCACTTATACTAATGCATTGGCATAAAAGTTTAATACACCATAGATTGATTCCAATTAACTTTAGGGTAAGTGGATACCCTATGTGAATGTTAATTGAACTGAAGGGGCCATGAATTCCCCATGCGATAGTTAATGAATTGTGGCATGATAATGAACTTGCAAGTGGGGGTTTGTATGACGATACCAAAGGGATGCCTAAATTCATAATTAGTTCAATAAATTTTTAATGTGTGTTAAATATTTTATTGGGCTTAAAAGCGGGTTGTGTAGCCGGGCCATGAAAGTGGAGGTCTTAAGGGAACAACACCAAAAAACACATTAGCCGGTGTGGGGATCTAAATAATTGGGTGGTTCGAGTCCTTCTTATTATTATTATTATTATTATTATTATATGATTGGTAGGTTTGAGTCTCCCATGTTATATAAATTAGTGCTTAAGTCACCTTTGATTTATGCCGGGAGGTTCAAGTCCCCCATCAAGTTTATGACATAAGATTATCCTCTGATTTGTGGAGATACATATACTAGGGCCCTTCCAACTAGGGGAGAGATGAAACCATATAGCCCATGTGTGCCTTGATTATGAGAGCTATAATACACAGTCCAGGTTAAGGTTTGAAATGTTCATGCTAAGCTATATTCCCTTTCCTGACATGTGATATATATATATATATATATATATATATATATATATTATACATCACATATCATGTTAGGCACTAGTTTTACTGATTTTTGTATATTAGATCATGGCATTATTTTATCCTTTATCTCTGAGTTACATACTAGCGCTCCAACGGCAAACCATCTTTAGATGCTATATCCCCACGTAATACATAAACTAGCCATACTTCTACTCCTCTTGTGTAGTGACTAGGTGATTGAGGGACAGCTCTTGAGTTAGACTGAAGTGGTGATCTTCCATCCTTTGAAACACCCTATTTCTTGCTTTGAGTTTCCTTATGTTTTGACTCTTTCTATTGGGCTTATTTTTTGCTATGGTCAGGGGCATGTCCCAACTAGACTATCTTTGATTTTTTTAGAGGCTTTGCTGGAAATGATTCTGGACATAGGATTGGTTGTTGAATTCTTAGACTTCTTTTGAGTCATATTTATCTATCTTGTTCTATGTTTGAAATTTTGTTATTATATTATATTATGTTCTGGTTGAGTAGGTAAAGGGGGTGGTCTCCGGTCCTTAGTGGAATAGAGATACTCATCATAGACAGGCGTTGGTTTGGGTCATGAAAAAATTGGTATCTGAGCCTAGGTTAATGGTCAATTAGGTGTCCACAAATCTATGTCAAGTAGAGTCTCTTTTATGGGTGTGTAGCCCAACACACTTATAAGGGAGAGGCTACAAGTGTATTAGGAGTGTTTCTAATTCTTGTTGTCTTATTTTTGGGCTATAGAGTCTAAGGTCTTAAATTTCTCTAACCCCCATTTATGTGCCTTTCAGATCATGCTTCCCATACATCTGAAGCTCATGGAAACTCATTTGTCCCTTCTGAGGATAATGTAGGTGGATCTTATCCTACTTATATGGTATAAACATGGTCAACGGTTGTTTCTTCTTATTATCCTAGTGGAGTTCCACTTATCTCCACTAATACTTCTCCAACTAGTGGCACTCCTACTCAGTCACCTTAGGGAGATATTACTAATGCTTAGTTTTGCCAATCTATTCATCTATTGACCCAATTGGTGACATCTTAGTCATGTCATATAAGTTTTATTGGTATTTCTACAAGTTTATTTGAGGCAACTAGAGTTGGATAATTTATGAGGTTGAGCTATCCAACTTTTTCTGGTACTAACCTTGAGAAAAATCCTCAAGGTTTTATAAATAGATAAAGAAGATCTTTTGGGTTATGTATGCTACCGATGTAGAGGGTGTGGAATTCATTGCTTATCAGCTGAAGGATATAGCATACCAATGATATAAAGAGTAAGAGCAGCTTTGGGGTGATGATGCTAAGTTTGCCTTGTGGGATAATTTCTTTAGATCATTTCTTGATCGCATCTTTTCTCAGGAGTTGAGGGAGGCAAAAGCTGAGGAGTTTGTGAACTTGAAGAAAGGTAGGATGACGGTGAAGCAATATGCCTTAAAATTCCACCAATTGTTGGGATATGCTCCTGAGCTAGTGTCTAGCATGAGGGATAAAATGAGGAAATTCGCTTTTGATTTGTCTCGTGATTTAATTTTGGAAGGTAAGGCTACCTTGTTGAACAAGGATATGGATATCTCTTAACTGGTGATGTATATACAATAGGTTAAAGAAGAAAAGAGGAAACAAAAAAAGGTGGGAGAGAGGCAGATCAAGAAGCTTTGGTAAGTCAGCTCCATCCAATCTTCCTTGCAGATTTTGTGGTCAATTGCACCATGGTCAGTGTGAGAATGGAAGGAATAGGTGTTTCAGTTGTGGTCCAACTGGTCATATACAGTGAGATTGTCCTTCTAGAGTTACTTCTGGGGCCAACAAGGTACCAGTTACCACATCATCAGCTCCTGCACCAAAAGGTGACACTTCTAGTACTGGCACTTGCTGAAATTATATGTATTCTCTTACCACCCACCAGGATTCCATGGCATCTCCTAATGTTATTACTGGTATGTTAAAACTCTTTTTTGTGATGTGTACTATTTACTTGATCTGGGGTCTACCCTTTTTTATATGACCCCATTTATGGTTGTGCATTTTGGTTTTGGTCTCTAGTGTATTTCAAACCCTTTTTATGTTTCCAGCCCAGTGGGTGACTCTATGGTTGCTAGAAGAGTCTATTGGGGTTGTGTGCTATCTGTTGGTGGTAGGAAAACTTTAGTGGAATTTATTAAATTAGACATAGTTGATTTTAATGTTATCTTGGGGATGGATTGGTTTCATTTGTGCTATGCCTCTTTAGATTGTCGAACCCATAAGGTTATTTTTATTTTTCATAAGGAACTAGTTATAGAATAGTAAGGGAGTTCCTTAGTGCCTAAGGGGAGGATTATATTATATCTTAGAGCCCTAAAATTGATTTCCAAGGGGTTTCTCTATCCTTTGGTATGAGTTAAATATTCTAATTCATAGGGTCCTTCTATACAATTTGTTCCTGTGGTTAGTGAATTTCCTGCGGTTTTCCCTGATGATCTTCTGGGCGTCCCTCCCTATAGGGAAATTGAGTTTTTGATTAACCTTCTTTCAGCCACTCATCCTATATTTATCCCTCCTTATATAATGGCTCCAACTGAGTTGCAGAAGCTTAAGGAACAATTGAAAGATCTTCTTGACAAGGGTTTTATCCTCCCTAGTATGTCGTCGTGCAGTGCTCTCATTCTGTTCGTGCGTAAGAAGGATGTTTATCTTTGAATGTGTATTAATTACCATCATTTAAATAAGGCGACAATGAAGAATAAGTACCCTCTTCCTAAGATTGATGACTAGTTTGACCAACTTTAGGGTGTTAAGTATTTTTCTAAGATTGATTTCCATCTGAGATATCATTAGTTGAAGATTAGGGAGGAGGATATCCCTAAGACTGGCTTTCGTACTAGGTATGGTCATTTTGAACTCTTTGTCATGTCATTTGGTTGACAAATGCCCCGACAGCATTTATGGACTTGATAAATTGGGTATTTCATCAGTTTTAGGATTTTTCATCATTGTGTTTATGGATGATATTCTGGTATATTCGATGAGTGAGGCAAATCATGCCGATCACTTCTGAAATTCAAGAGGGGAGTAAATTGAAAATTTTTGCGAGTCGACTACCAACTTTTCACAGTTGACTCACCTGCAGATCAGTATACTTTACAAGACAGATAAGATTTAAAACAATTAAGCAAAAAAGTAAACAAACATAAATTAAAGACACCGAGATTTAACCTGGTTCGAAACCCCAATGTGGTGCCTACTTTTAGTCCCCTTGGATTTAAAGTTTCCTTAGATCGTTCAATGTTGAGCTCGCGTACAATAATGAGAAACAAGTTCTGAAGACTTATTTTGTTCTTCAGATCTTGTGACACAACTTTAGTCAATGTTACAAAGTTGACTCGATCCTACACTTTATATAACAATTGTAAACTAAAATTTACAAAGCCTTATAAGACTAAAATTGAGATACTTTTATATTCTTCTTTGAAGTTGCATAACCTGTGTCTATCTTCAGTCTTCCTCTTTTATAAACTTCTGTTGCTACTCTTCACAAAGAAACCCAAGAGATTTTTTCTCAATCAAGGATTTGAATTGATTTCTTGATAGAGGAATGTAGCCGTATGATATGTCCATATTAGATATTTCCATATATGTCTTTTACTCACGTCCATATTAGATATTCCTGTGATCTATTATTCCTTTTGGTCTCATAGAGATTTATGCCTTTCCAAATGTATTTGTGACCTTTTTTTTCTTGTACATGATCGTGATTGATCTGATTTTCCGTGACTTTTGGGGCTGAGATTCTCCTTCCATTTGTTCTCATTGTGATTTATTTACTTAGATATCGTGGATCGGGAATTGATGTCCTTCCATTCCTGAAGCTTGTGGTTGATTTACTTGGATATCGTGGATCATGAATTGATGACCTTCCATTCCTGTAGTCGGCTTCCTCTATCCTTCCAACATTTGTAGTCTTCAATATCCTGCAAAAATACACTTATTAGTTTGTCATTATCAAAACGTAGACTTAGGAGGCTAACAATCTCCCTGTTTTGATAATGACAAACAAGAGTAAACATCAGTTGACTTCCCTATCTGTCAGTTTTCTCCTCCTGACTTGTACAAATATTAGTTGACTTCCATGTAACATCAGTTTACTTTTTTAACTCCCCCTGACTGGTAGGCGACTCTGATGTTCCTACTTTCTCCCCCTTTGACATAATCAAAAAGAAACAACACGCAAGCGACATGCAGACAAAGAAATCCACAAATAGAGATACAGTAAGGAGTAAAATAAAAGTGAAATCAATTTACAACCCATAATTTGAAGAGGGGAAAGGACCCACTTTTGAATAAAAGTCATCAGAGTTAGCGTTTGGCCAAGAATTATGTGAGGTATTTATACATGTGGTGACAGAATCATTCAGAGGATTTTTTTTAACATTCTTGAACAAGGGGAGGTAATGATGACTCCATTTTCAGAAGACCAAAAAAAATGCATATTTTTTAATTAACAAAAATTACCGCAAAATACTATCCGAAATAAGGCTTACAAATCATTAATGCTAAGAATACTAAGTCTTTTTCTAAGCAAACAAAATATTTCTTCTAGCAGGGGTTTTGTAAAACTATCTGCTAGTTGATTTTTAGAGTCAGCAAATTTTAGAGTAAAATCACCATTCTCTACATGATCTCAAATAAAATAATGCTTAATATCAATATGTTTAGCCCTAGAATGATTCACAGTATACTTAGATAAGATAATTGCACTGGTTTTATTAGACATAATAGGAACAAATTTAAAAAGATAAGTCAAAGTCAAAAGCTGATACATAATACATAAGATTCGAGTATCACTACTTCCGACAGGTATGTATTCAGCTTCAGTAGTCGAAAGAGCAACAAAAGTTTAATTCTTGCTATGCCATGAGATAAGGGCATCACCAAGAATTTAAAATGTTCCACTAGTTCTCTTTCTATCATTTTTATCTCCTACAAAATCAACATCTAAAAAACCAATTAAATCAAAATGTGAGGAGTAGGGATACCATAGTCCAAAGTCTTAATTTTTATTAGATATCGGATGACTCATTTGACGGCAGTGATATGAGACTCCTTGGGAGTAGACTAGAACCTAGCACATTTACACACACTAAACATAATGTCTGGTCAACTTCCAGTCAAGTAAAATTGAGATCTGATCATCCCCCGGTATATCTTTTCATCAATATCTTTTCCAGACAAGTCTGAATCAATGCTTGTAGATGGGATCATTGGTGTTCCATAGGCTTTTCCTTTTACCATACCAATTTTTTGGTGAGTTCTTTCATGTACTTGGCTTGACTGATAAAAGTGCCTTTGGGAGTTTGTTTGATTTGTAATCCCAGAAAAAATGTGAGCTCACCCATAAGACTCAATTACTGAGCAGTTTCTTGGTCTTTCAACTAGAGTCTAAACTTGATTTCATTCAAACTAGTCTAGCTTATCCTTCATAGCTTAAACCCATTATTCATCTTTGAGAGTTTCATCGGTTTTCTTAGGTTCAATTTAAGAAATAAGGGAGACAACTTCTTGTCTCCTCAATGATGCTTTTGTTTGCACTGTATCCTCTAGATTTTTTATGATGAGTTTGTTTGGATGACTAGCATTGTGCTTCTATTCTTTTGGAACACTTGGCTTTACTGTTTCTTCTTTAAGAGTCAACTCTTGGGAGGGTGTACTCGACTTTTCTTGTGATGGCTTAGAGATTGTACTGTTACTTTCTTCAGATCGTAGATTACCCACCTATTCTTCATCAGTACTCAAACTCATAGAGAAGTGATTAGATTCATCAAATACAATATGCATAGATTCCTTAACACACAAAGTTCTTTTATTAAAGGCCCTATAGGCACGACAGCTGGGAGAGTACCCAAGAAAAATACCTTTGCCACTTAGTGGATCGAATTTTCCCAAGATATTCTTACCATTACTGTGAATAAAACATTTGTATCCAAAAGGATAGAAATAACTAATATTGGGATTCTTTTCTTTCTAGAGTACATAAGACATTTTCTTTAAGATAGGTTAGATCGGTCACTTATTAATGATGTGACTTTCGGTGCTTACTATTTCTGGCCAGAAATGATCTGGGAGATTATGTTCTAACAAAATTGTCCTGGCAATTTCCTGGAGAAATCGATTCTTTCGCTCCACTACACCATTTTTTGAGGGGACCGAGTTAAAGAGAAATTCTGAGAGTATCCGTTCTATGCACAATACTCCTCAAATTCCTTATTTTCAAATTCTCCTTCGTGATCATTTTGAACATAAGTGATGAGGTGTTTGGCTTCTCTCTGTACCTTTCTACAAAAAATCTCAAAATTTTTGGAAGCCTCATGTTTAAGATCAAAGAACATTACCGAAGTAAAACATGAATAATCATAAAATATGACAAAAACATATCTCATTCCACTGATGCTTGCGGTTTTGGTGGAGCCAAACAGATCCATGTGGATTGTTTGAAGAGGCTTAGTAGTGGATATAATGTCTTTGACTTTGAATGATGTTTGGGTCTGATTACGCAATTGGAAGGCATCACAGATGTGATCCTTTTCACACATGAGTTTTGGTAGACCTTTTACCAATTTGAGTCTGGACAACTTCTCAATAATATGCATATCAACATGTCCAAGATTTTTGTGCCACAACCATGTATCATTGGCTTTCACAGTGAGTCAAGTTAAGGTAGTAAAATTGGGACTATTTAAAACATAAATATTTTCAATGCGTTCACTGATGAGAGATGTCTCTTTTGTCGTGTTTAATTGAGCAATTTTTGGCTTTAAAGAGTACTTTGAATCCAGCATCACAGAGCTGACTGATGCTGAGAAAATTTTATTTGAGGCAATCTACTAGATATACTTTTGTGGATTCGCATAATGACCAAAGTTTTACTAATCCAACTTTGATGACGTTGCCTCAAGTATTGTCACTGAACCTTACTGATCCCCCATCTATTTTCTCTAGAGTAGAAAAAATTTCTTTCTTTTCGGTCATGTATCTAGAACATATGCTATCAATGACCTAAATTCCTTTCTTATAGCTCTTGAGGACCTATTCCTATAACACAAGAAGATTAAATTTTTTTAGTTACCCAAGTGCTCTTGGGTTTTTGTGGGTGAGATGTTCTTCCTTTGGGCCTCCAAACCCACACACTTTTAGGCTTATGCCTGGAGCTGTATGATTTATGCCTCTCTATCCACGTATAAAATAGGTAGCTCCTCAAGAAAAAGAAGAGATCTTAGCTGATTTAAATAATTTTGATGAGGAACTTGATTTATTTTGAAAAGAGTTAGATCTCACAAAACTGTGACTTGGAGTTTTCTTAACACTGTTTAGCTTTATTTTTACATCATTAAGCTCTTCATGAAGCAAGTCAATTTTAATTTTACATGCTTGGATTTTTATTTGATGACTTCTCTGTTCCTCCTCAAGTTTTTGTTTAAGTCGGGCTTTGCAACTTTTTTTCTCTTGAGCAAGTTTTATATTCATCTATAAAATTTTAAAGCTCATCAATTATAAAGTCTAAGTTAGATTCAAGAATATTACAGTTGTGACAATTATGTATTCTTACTTCGCTAGATTCACCTATTTCAATAAAGCACATGTTGGCGGCTTCTACTTCTTCTTCTATTTTATCCTCATCACTCCAGGCTCCAAAGTTTTGATTTTTTTTTGGATGATCTTCTTCTTAACTCAAGACAGTTATGGTTAAAGTGACCAGGCCTTCCATTGTAATAAGAGTGATCATCCTTTCTGGTGGATTCATCATTATTTGCTCCTTGGGATCTTAGCTATCTCTGTCTCATGATTTACCTTACTTCATAATTTATGAGAGCCATTCTTTCACTATTAGCTTCTTTCAGATTATCCACTTCTTTGGTTGGAGCGGTATTAAAGGCTACTGGCTTCTTCTTCTCTTCTTTGAGGTACCTGTTTATATAATTGTGATCATATGCAGTGAGGTTACCTTATAGTTCATTGTATGTCATGTTGTGATGATATCCATATTCCAAAATGGCAACCTTGGTTTCCTAAGTTTTTGGGAGACTCAAGACTAGCTTTTGTACTTGCAATCTATGTGGATAGATCATCCCTAATGATTTTAGTTCACATACAATCTGGTTGAATCTGGAAAATGTTGTTTCAATGTTCTCATTTTCTTCTATTTTGAACAATTTGTATTCATTGACTAGGGTAGCGACAATTGATGTTTTCACTTTGGTGGTTCCTTCATAGGTTAACTCTAATTAATCCCATATCTCTTTTGAAGTCTCACACATTGATATTCTATCATATTCCTCTCCACTTACTGCACAAAAGAGTAGATTATAGCACGTCCATTAGTTTGAATTACCTCTTGTTGTTCTTTTGTGACCTCAAAGCTTTGAAGGTCTTCTATGTCAGAACTTCTACATTCTTTGTTTTTGTCCTTTGACTTCTCTTTATGTCCTGGAATCGGCTTTGGACCCTTCTTGATAACAACCTACGCTTGAAAGTCATTTGATTAGACAAAGATTCTAAACATATTTTTCCAGTTGGAGTAATACTGTCCATTAAAGTATAATGGTCTTGTGGAGGAATGGTCATCTTGGAGAAAAGCATTGGGGATTTGATAATTTTTCATTTGAACTTACTCATTTGCGATTAAGCAACACTATTGGTGAGACCTACTCTGATACCAATTGAAATTCAATAGGGAGTGAGATGAAAATTTTTTGTGAGTCGACCACTAACTTTTCACAGTCAACTTGCCTGTAGGTCAGTATACTTCACAAGATAAATTAGATTTAAAATAATTAAGCAAATAAGTAATCAAACATAAAGTAAAGACACCGAGATTTATCCTGGTTCGGAACACCAATGTGGTGCCTACTTTCAGTCCCCATGGGTTTTAATGTTTCCTTAGATCATTCAATGTCGGGCTTGAGTACAATACTGAGAAAATAGTTCTAAAGACTTATTTTGTTCTTCAAATCTTATGACACAGCTTCAGTCGATGTTACAAAGTTGATTGGCTTTGACCCTGTATATAACAATTGTAAACTAAAAGTTACAAAGCCTTGTAAGACTAAGATTGAGACACTTTGATATTGTTCTTTGAAGTTATGTATGTCGTCCTTTTTTATAGTCTTTGGCTGCTACTTTTCATAAGGAAACCCAAGTAATTTCTTCTCAATCAAAGATTTGAATTGATTCCTTGATTGAGAAATATAGTCGTAAGATATGTCCATATTAGATATGTCCATATCAGATATGTCCATCTATGGTTTTTACTCGGTCCATATCAAATATGTCTGTGATCTATTATTCCTTTTGGTCTCATAGAGATTGATGCCTTTCCAAATATGTTTGTGACCTTTTTCTTCTTTTACTTGATTGTGATTGATCTAATTTTTTGTGACTTTTGGGGCTGATATTCTCCTTTCATTTGTTCTCATTGTGATTGATTCACTTGGAAATCGTGGATCTCAAATTGATGTCCTTCCATTCCTGGAGGTTATGATTGATTTACTTGGATGTCATGGATCGTGAATTGATATCCTTCCATCCCTGATGTCCTTCCATTTATGGAGCTAGTTTTGTTTATCTTTCCAACATTAGCAGTCTTTAATATCATTTAATGATACACTTGTTAGTTTGCTATTATTAACACATAGACTTAGGAGGCTAATAATCTGCACATTATGTTGCAAACCCTTAAAGATCAGCACTTATATGCTAAGTTTTTAAAGTGTGAATTTTGGTTGAACGTTGTTACTTTTTTGGGTCATGTTTTTTCTAGTGAAGGGATCATGGTAGATCCATAGAAAAGTGCGGTAGTTAAGACATATGCTAGACCCACTACTTCAATTAATATTTGGATCTTTTTGGGGTCATCCAGTTATTATAGGAGGTTTATGGAGTGCTTCTCATTGATTATCACACGTTTGACTAAGTTGACTTAGAAGAAGGTACGGTTTTCATAGTTTGATGCTTGTGAGGAAAATTTTGAGAAGATAAAGGATAAATTGACTTTTTCTCTGATTAAGACCCTACTTAAAAGGAGTGATGGCTTTGTGGTTTATTGTGATGTGTCCTGTGTGGGTCTTGGTTGTGTATTGATGCAGCTTGGCAAGGTGATAATAGATGCTTCTAAGTGGTTGAACGTTCATAAGAGGAATTATCCGACTCATGATTTAGAGTTACTGGCTATGATTTCACATTGATGATTTAGTGACACTATCGATATGGGATCCATGTTGATATTTATTCAGATAATAAGATCCTGCATTATGTATTCAACCAGAAATAGTTGAATCTCAGGAAAAAGAGATGGCTTGAGTTGCTCAAATACTAGACACGAGTCTCTACTATCACCTAGATGCTCTTAGCAGTTTATCTATGGGAAGCTTATCTCATGTGGATGAAGAGAAGTGGGATTTGGTGAAGGATATTCACCATTTGGCTAATCATGGAGTTCGTTTCTTAAATTCTAATGATGTTGGTGTGTTTGTGCAAGAGGTGGTGAAGTCATCTCTTGGTGCTAAGGTAAAGAAGAAGCAGGTGTTAGATCTTATCTTGATGCAAATCCTAGATGATGTGGGTAAGAAGAAAGTGATAGCTTTTGATATTGGAGGTAATGGTATCTTGAGGTACCGAGGGAGGTAGTGTGCTCTCAATATGGATAGGATGTAAGGTAGAATTTTGGCCAAAACTCATGAGTCGCGTTATTTGGTTCATCCTAGTTCAAAAAAGATATATCTTAACCTTAAGGAAATTTATTGGTGGAATAACATGAAGAGGGATGTGGGTAATTTTGTGGATAAGTGCATGGTGTGTCAACAAATAAAGGTATAGCACTTGTGGCCTGATAGGTTATCTCAAGAAATTGAGTTGCCTTTGTGGAAATGGGAAGTGATTAATATGGATTCCATTATTGGTCTTCCTCTGAATTGATACTAATTTGATTCTATTTGGGTCATCGTGGATAGAATGACTAAGTCTTCTCGCTTTCTAATGGTGACGACTAATTATTCTACTGAGGACTATGCAAGGTTGTTTATTCAGGATTTCATGAAGTTGCATGGTACTCCAGTTTCCATCATTTTAGATTTGGGTACTCAGTTCTCATCTCATTTTATGCGGTCGTTCCAGCGAGGTTTGGGGACTAATGTATATGTTAGCACCATTTTCCACATGCAGACGGATGGACAAGCGAAAAGGACCATTCAGACATTGGATGATATCTTTCAAGCTTATGTAATTGACTTTGTTAAAAGTTGGGTCGACCATTTGCCTCTTACAGAGTTTGGGTATAATAATAGCTATCACTCTAGCATTAGTATGTCTCCGTTTAAAGAGTTGTATGGTAGGAGGTGTAGATCTCCTATTGGGTGGTTTGAAGTTTTTAAGACAAGGTTGTTTGGTCTTGATTTAGTTCATCAAGCTCTGAAGAAGGTGAAGGTGATTCAGGATAGGCTTAAGACTACCCAAAGTCTCAAAAGTGCTATACAGACGTGAGGAGAAGAGGGTTAGAGTTCATTGTAGGTGATTGGGTATTCTTGAAGGTGTCTCCCATAAAGAGGGTGGTGCAATTTGGAAAGAAGGGGAATCTCAGTCCCTATTATATTGGCCCCTATTTTATTTTGAAGAGAGTGGGGAATGTTGCCTATGAGCTAGGATTGGCTGCAAGCTTGGGTTCTATTTACCGTGTTTTTATGTGTCTATGTTGTAGAAATTCTTGGGTGATCCTTCCTTGGTGGTGCCTATTGAGATAGTTGGTACTTTGGATTCCCTATCATACGAGGAGGTCTCAGTGGAGATCTTAGATAGATAAGTTTGACTAAATATAGAGCTTCAGTAAAATTCCAGTGGAGGAACTAAAAGGTGGAAGAAGCCACTTGGGAAGCTGAAGAGGATATGAAGGCTAAGTATCTATTTTTATTCCATATGTTGGATGAAGGTTCCTAAGGTATGAATTCCATTTTCCCCC